>NW_026522025.1:11800000-12022500 GCF_021234435.1 Artibeus jamaicensis
TGTCAATTATGTGGCTTCATAAAGTGTTCATATATGGCTGCTTTTTGTAAAGTTCTTCAAAACCATCCTGTCTCCTTTTGGCCCTTTGTATTTTCATATAAATTTTAGATACAGTTGAAAATAAGCAAAAAATGAGTCAAAGGTAACAGAAATGTTAATTCCAATGACCCTCTGAAGCCTTCAAGGTGCATGCCTTACGTCATCCCTAGCTAGACCTGACTTTCTTGTGTGTGTGGGGTTCCTATATCTACATACATTGCATAAATCTGGTTATTTTCTTTTGCTAATATGACTCATGCCTATTTGATTATTAGACTAGAAGAACCTTGAGGGTAGCGGAGAGTCTGTTCCTTTTCCACATAACTGTGCCTGGGTGGGGTTCCCCTGAATATCTAGACAGACAATCTTCTAAATATTAGAAACAATTTTCTCGTAGAGGATAAGGGAAGGCTATTCTTGGAAAACAAAATGTAAGAGAAATTATTTCAAAAATGATTTCATTTCTATAATTAACTAAAATAAAACTTTCTGAAATTACAATGTGAACAAGTTCTTCCTTATCTTAAATCTAGATTTTTCTGATCATAGATTAACCAGATATATATAATTCTTAGTTCAGAATTTTTAACAAGAGCTGAACAAAGTAAAGCTAAAGAATATAAAGTGATGTGAAAAACCACTCTATATTGTATTTGTCTAAGAAAGAAATAATAAACCTGTAACTTTATTAGTCAAAGAGATCATAAGTAAAACCACAATGAGATACCACTTCACATCACGCTCAATAGGATGGCTATGATACAAAGACAGACAATAGCCCTGGCTGGTGTGGCTGTGTGGATTGAGTGCCGGCCTGCAAACCAAAGGATTATGGGTTCAATTCCCAGTCAGGGCACATGCAGGCCAGGTCCCCAGTAGGGGGGCACACAAGAGGCAACCACATGTTGTTTCTCTCCCTCTTTCTCCCCCGCTACCTCTCTGTTTGAAAATGAATAAATAAAAAAAATTTTAAAGGCAGACAATAAAAAGTGTTGGTGAGAATGTGGTAAAATTAAAAAGCTTGTACTTGATGGTGGGAATGTAAAATTGTACAGCTGTTTTGGAAAATAGTCTGACAGTTTCTCCAAAATTTAAACATGGACTTACCATATCAACCACCATTCCAATCCTAGGTACACACCCAAGAGAAATGAAACATATATCCATACAAAAACTTGTATATAAATATCCTATCAAGATGATTCATAATAGCTTAAAAATGGAAACAACCCAAATGGTCGTAAACTGACAAATGGATAAACAAAATGTGGTGTATCTGTCCATTAGAATATTACCTCACCATAAAAAAATATGAAGTATTGATACATGCTTCAACATACACAAACTTTGAAAGCATTACACTAAGTGAAAGAAGGCAGACAAAAAGATTCCCACATTACGTGACTCTGTTTAGGAGAAATGAGCAGAAGAAGAAAACCTATATAGACAAAAAACAGAGTGGTGATTGCCTAGGGCTGGAGGAACTGAGAAAAACAAAGTAACTACAAATGGCTACGGAATTTCTTCTGGGGATGATGAAAATGTCCTCAGATTCTTATGGTAACTGCATAAATATGTGAATATACTAAAATCCTCTGAATTGTACACTGGGTGAACCAGGTGAATTTACAAGTGAACTATATATGGGTATACCCTGGGTGAACCGCATAATATATGAATTATAACTCAATAAAGCTGTTTTTTTTTTTAACTGAAAACAACCCAAATGTTCACCAGCTGATGAGGAGATAAACAAAATGTGGTATACACACACTGGAGCATCATGCGGTCATGAAGGAATGAAGTCCTGCTATATGTTGCAATGTAGATGAACCTTGAGAACATTATGCTATGTGAAAGAAGCTAGAAACAAAGGAACACACACTGTATAACTCCACTGAGTTATGAATTATGCAGAGTAGGCAAACTCATGGAAACAGAAAGGAAATTAGTGCTTGTCAGGGACAGAGAGAATGGGGGGTGACTTCTAACTGGTATTTTAATGAACTGAATTGTGTTTCCACCACCACCACCGAATCCATGTGTTGAAGCCCTAACTCCCAATGTGACTATATTTAGAAATAGGGTCTTTAAGAAGGTAATTAAGGTTAAATAATATCATAAATTCATCGGGACTAATGTCTTTTTTTTTAAAGATTTTATTTATTTATCTTTAGAGGAGAAGGGAAGGAGAGAGGAGAGAAATATCAATGTATGGTTGCCTCTCATGTGTCCCCCGCTGAGAACTGGCCTGCAACCCAGGCATGTTCCCTGACTGGGAATCGAACCACAATCCCTTAGTTCACAGGCCCGCACTCAATCCACTGAGCCACACCAGCCAGGGCAGGACTGGTGTCTTTACAAAAAGAAGTAATACCAGCGACAGCTCTCTCTCCTTGTAGGATCAAAGCACAGGGCATTTGAGGAAACAGCAAGAACATGGCCATCTGCAAGCCATGAAAAGAGGTCTCATCAAAAACCAATCCTACCAGCAACTTGATCTTCACAGTCTCCAAAACCGTAAGAAAATAAAAATCTGTTGTTTAAGCCCCCCGGTCTATGGTATTTTGTTATGAAAACGTGAGCAGATTACTAACAGTTCTGGAGTTTCTTTCTAAGGTGATGAATATGTTCTAGAATTAGATAGTAGTGATAATTGCATAACTATGAATGTACTAAAAACCACCAACATATTTACTTTAAAAGGGTGAAATTTATGACATGTAAACTGTATAAAAGTTGTTCTTAAAAAAAGATTATGAACAGGTGTCCAGATATTTGAAAGACCCAATACACTAAATCTAACAGGTTTCTGGATAAGTCCAATTAAATATATAAAGTCTTAGCTTTCAAAGGGAGAAAATTGCGCATGTTATCTATACACAGAAGTGGTTTATACTGATGAGTTGCTTCTTTCAAAACAGCTCTATGGATTGAAATTTCCTTTTTCATAAGTCAGAACTAGTAACTAACTAATAATATTAACATAATAGAATGAAAGAACACAGCTTGTTTTCAGTTACTGGTTGCACAATGATGAGCATGCCAGTTGAACTCTACTAATGCTTTTGAACCCTAGTTTTCTCAATGGTAAAATGAAGAAAATAATATCTACCTAATAGAATTACTCTGAAGGCATGAAACAAAATAAGAGAAAGCACTCTGTGATGCAGAATATAAATGTGAATACACATTTACATTTTTAAAGAAGGAAAAAAACATATACTTCAAAATATTTTTTAAAAAGCCTATCATGTAACATGTACAATCAATTCTTTAAGGAAAAAAGATACTTCATCTTTACATCCCCCAAGCTAAGAACGGTACCTACTAATACTAGAGAACAGTGTTTCAGTGAACTTTTTTTTTCAGCTTATAAGACTGACTGTATAGCTGTGGCAAAAAATCATCATCACTGTCATCATTACCTGGGAGCCAAAAATTCTCTGAAGTTCAGATTCACAAGAGCAATGCTTCTCAAAAGAACAGTAAACAAAAGGATACAATAAACAAAATAAATACTCACTTGAGCGATAAACATTTTACCAGAAGTCTTTGACCAAAATGTTCTTTGGGCACATCAGGAACACTAAGTCGTTCTATTGGTTCTTCCTACAAATTGACAAACACCAAAAGGAACATGCTTGTCATATTTTAACCCTTTACAATTTCTTTAAGAGGTCATTTTATTAATTTAATACTTTTAGGCTTCATAATTGAACATACAATAGAATGACCTATTTATCCTCAAATAGAAGTCATTAGATCATAAGTATGCTAAATACATTAAGAAATTATTCATTAGGAATAAATTTGTTAGAATAAAAACTATATTTTACTTACAAAAATATAACTATTTTTAATTAAATATTATTTCCTATTATTATAATATATACAATTCATACTTCCAAAATACCTATTTCATAATTATCTGTGTCTATACTCCCAAATAACTATACCTCATCTGGTGATGGATGCAAAGCAAAGAGTTCTTTGTGGCGGTTTGATTTCCTTTGGTCATCATTCTGACGGTCTATTTCTTCATTTGGAGTTCGATCAAGTAAATTGGGAAGCAAAGCATCAGGAAGTGAATTTTTCAAGTCAAAAATACTGCAGGCCCAGCTACCCCTTGGAGTATCGTCTATTGACATGGAACGTCTTTTAAGATCATCCTATCATGCAAAACATTAAAAAATAAGTATATTAATTAACGGATAAAATATAAACTATTAAAAAACACTTATAGTCATTTAAAAATAAAAATATTACTTGCTCATCCTGGTAGTTGCTACCATCTGGAGCTTCATCAGATTCAAAGACCTGTTTTGGCAAACCTTTTTGCCTTTCTTTCTGTTTATCTAATGTATTGGGATTAAATCCTGTTCCCAGTTTATGATACCTATTCAAAATAAAACAGTTAAATGAATATTAATTTTTGAACATTTTTTACTGTTTCATCATTAATAATAAGCTAAATGTTCTCTGCATTATTTCTTTACATAATAAAGGTATATTCTAGCAGTTTTGAGTGTGCTAAACATTTAACCAGAGGTTGAAGAAAACTTCCATCCAAAGTTCTTTTTATCAACTACAGAGCAGATTATGAGTTTCTAGACATAAATCACATTCTCCTTTTTATGACAACCATGTATATATAATTTAAAGTTAGGTGGAATCTAATGAACAAACTGAACAAGCAAAATAGAGAGACTCATAGATAGAGACCACAGGGAAGTGGGGAGGACCGGGGATAGAGGGATGGAGATAAAAGAAAAACAAAGAGAAAGAATTCATGAACAACAGTGTGGTGGCTGGGGGATGGGGGGTGGCAGGTGGAAGAGAGTACAAGGAGGACAAATGGTGATAGAAAAAAACAATTGAGTTAAAAATTACAAATTACAAAAATAAAGTTGTTCTTTCAGTTCATAGAATAAATCAGTAAAAGGAAAGAATGGAAAACCATGTCAAAGAATAAAATGTTAGAGTAGAAAATATATATTGCATTCATAACAATATAAAATTTTAAAAGGCAAAAAACAGACATAAAAACATTGAATCTTATAATTTCAAAGAGCCAAAGTATTTTTGCTACATCTCTCAGGTATCTTAACCAACCTAAAGCTGCAGACTTTTAAAATAAAAAGGTCAGGATCTACATCACTGTGTAACATTATTACTTAACATGTATTGTTACACCCTTAATGTTTCCTTCTTTCCTAACAACCTGATATCCAAGATCATCAAAGACATTAAGATCAAAGAGCAATTGTTCATACCTCATATAGTCAAACAGGGTAAATTTCTAATTGGAGCAAAAACAACTGATTAACAGAGGAATGGTTCTTACTATCAGACAATTTATGAAATAATGAAGAATCAAATATATGAATCATCGACATCATGTCTTGTTACTGAAGATATTAAAATAGAAGTACACTTATTTATAGTCATTACTGTTATTAGTACCACTGTTCAAACCATCAGCAAGTGCCAACTGAGCACCTAATCTTGTAGAGTGCCATGGAATGTGGCCATAAGAAGCATTCCCCAAGTTGCACTGAAGGTAGTACTCTATGCTTGTATTCCTTGTAACAGTGCCCCCTAGCTCAAATTCAAGTAAAATAAAGTGGATATCCCTTTGGGGGACAGAAATAGAAGCTACATGACATTCACATCACAGCATAATCACAAAATAAAAGGAAGCAATTTTCTCTGGAAGAATAAGATAAAGGCACCTCCCTACAGTAACATGAAAGGTATACTCAGAAACAGATGTTTTAACCTTTTGTGAAATGTTTACAGTGCCTTGATTTGTGATGTTGTATATCTTAAGTTGCTCTAATAATAATAATGTTACATCCTGCCTCCTTTAGCTTCTTTTTTATAAATAACTTCTTATTCATTTATTTTTAGAGAGAGGGCAAGAGAGGTAGAAAGACAGCAAGAGAAACATCAATGTGAGAAACATCAATCGTTGCCTTTTGCACATGCCCTGAGCAGGGGCAGGCCCACAACCCAGGGATGTGTGCTGACCAGAAATTGAACCCACAGTGCTTTGCTTTGCAGGACAATGCCCAACCAACTGAGCCACACAGGTTAGGACTACCTCCTTTATGTTCCAAAAAGCTAACCATATAAAATTCTACAGAGCTGTGCCCTGGCTGGTGTAGCTCAGTGGATTGAGTGTGGGCCTGCGAACCAGAGGATCGCAGTTCGATTCCCAGTCAGGGCACATGCCTGGGTTGCAGGCCAGTTCCCAGCAGGGGACTCATGAGAGGCAACCATACATTGATATTTCTCTCCCTTTCTCCTTCGCTTCCCCTCTAAAGATAAATAAATAAAATCTTAAAAAAAAATTCTACAGAGCTGACATTGATGATTAATACTTTTATGTATTACCATTGTGTCAACTGCTGTGATAAGTCAATTGCTCTACATGATTACCCAACAACCCCCTACACACTAACATTTGTGTGACCTCCTATCTTGACATGCTCACTCTCATTTATTCTGTTCCAGTCACACTGACATCTTTGCTATTCCTGGTAGATTCCTAGCATGCTTCCAATATGAAGCCTTTGCATGCACTGTTCTTCCCTCTAATACACTCTTCCCCCAGATATACAAAGGGCTCACCCCCTTAATTCCTTCAGGTCTTTGCTCAAATTCGTCTTTATCTGTAAGGTCTCTTCTGATTACTTATATGAAGTAGAAAATTGAGCCTTTCTTCTCGGCTCTCCCTATCCCCCTGACCCTACTTTTTTTCTCCACAAGAGTTAGGTGCACCATATCTAATACATATTTATCTGTGTTTGTTTATTGTCCATTGCCCTCATCCCAACCAACGTAAGGTCCATGAGGGCAGGGAGTTCGTTTTGTTGATTGTTGTATCATCACCGCTTAGTATAGAGATGACATATACAAGACTCTCAATAAGTATTTATTGAATGAATAAATAAATGAAGTATTTTCTGTTCCTTTCTCCTTTTGTGCTGAATTATGGAAAACTTGTGACTTCATCTAGTGCACTCTCTAGTCACCTCTGACATTTAGCCCATCTGCTGAGTTTTAATATTTTTTCACTGAGCAAAATTTTAATTTCCAAAGACAAACAGTCGATATTTGTCTGGTTACCATATCCATTCACATCTCTTTGAAGATATTAATTATTTTACGTGCCTTGATATGTAGTCCACTATTTCATGATAGTTTTTATTTGTAGTTTGATAATTCTTTTCCAAATGCAATATTTTCATTAAATAGTTGGTAATTCTGGGTTCTATGCTTATTTTTGAATTTGTATCCCCTTATCGGTCTGGAAATACTGAATCTGCTCCACCCAGTCCGTAACCAGTAGTCTTCTCTACATAGTCTTCTCTACTCCATCTTCTCCACAGAGAAGAACCAAGTCGTGCTGACAGGCAGTCTGCCAGGGCGAGTCTTCCAGGTGTAATGGCTGTCTTCTTCCAAGGTTTGCCCTCCCTGGACACTATAGTATCAACTCAAGCCTCTACAATTACCACTCTTTAAAAAGGCAGATACCTTTGTTGCCACAATTGGGCACACATGGTATAGGGGTTTCAAAGTAAAATAATGCCCAATAGCTCCCCCAGACTCCTCTTCCATTGCCTACATTCATTCCTTCTGACCTTAAACTACTACACACACAATGGGGAAAAAGTAGTTTACAGTTGTGAGTACACAAAAAACTTTATTCTTGTATTATTTAATATTTTTCATGCAAACAACTGTAAATCTACTTTTGTTCAACCCTGTAGTGTATGTTTTATTTATATATCCACACACACATATATATAACTTTAAGAGATATATATATCCTTTTTGCATATATCTTCTTAAATTATTCTGCACTATGGTTTTCTCTTACGTTTCACTCATACCTCTCTTCTGTCTTTCAGGGATAGTTTAAAACTTCTATCAAAAGTACCCTTTCTTGTCTTCCACTTACCACTGCAGAAAATAAATAATATTTAGTATAACAAAAATTATACGTAAGCTTTAGAATCTGATGCCCTGTTTTAATCTCATCTCACTATTTGGCTGTGGGACCTCAAAAAATTTACTTAACTACTCTGAGCCTGAGCTGCTTTTCTGTTGGAACCTTAAATGAGATGAATATAAAGTGCCCAATAAAATTATCAGCACATAGTAAGTACCCATAAATGTTAACTGTCTTCCCCTCTTGCCTAAATCAAGGTCAGCAACCCCATAATTAGAATTAAGTAGTAGAGCCCTGACCAGCATGGGTTAGTTGGTTGGGCATCATTCCACTGGTTTGATTCCTAGTGAGGGGACATTCCTGGGTCGTGGATTCCATCCTAGGTCAGGCACATACAAGATTGATGTTTCTTTCCCTCTCTTTCTCCTTCCTTTCTTCTCTCTCAGGAAGGGGGGAGGGGAGGGGAGTGGAGGGGAGAGGAGGGAGGGGAGGAGGAACAGGAGGAGGGAGGGGAGAAAGATGAGAAGGGAGAGGAGGGGGAGGGTAGAGAGGAGGAAAGAGAAAGGAAGGGAGAAGGAAGGGGACAGGAGGGGAAGGAGAGGAGAAGGGAGGAGAAAGGAGGAGAGGCTTTGTAAAAAAATTAAGTAGTAGATTCCATATTCTAAGTTAATATATTTTATAACTAGTCTCTTTTTATTAAGATATCTGATTATAAGTTTCCGACATACATGCATAGATGTAAAGACTTTTGTGTTATCTGACACAGGAACAGTTTTTAGCACTAACGTCTAAAATCTTGCTATTGAAATACTTATCAAAATTCTAAGTTCATAAAACAGCTCTTCTTTACAAAGAGTAGCAGTCTGTGCTTTTATTAGGTAACACTAAAACTAAAAAGCATGTCGGCAGTATTTCTGAGAGTGATGCTTAGCACAATATTAAACTCGATGAAATAAGACAGCAGCTATAAGGGCAAAACAATATGTAATGGTTACATCACCATTGCTAGCACAAATGAGCACAGATCACTTCTGAAAACGACAGTGTCATAACATAATTCTCCACTGCTTTGGTCATCATATTTCCTTTAAAAAAATGAGGCTTAAAAGTTTCATATAAAGACTCTTCTCTCCATTATGCAAATTAGCAAAGGAAACATAGTTTTATTTGAAGTTGAGTATTTTATTATTAAACTTTCTTGTTTTCCTGCAAAGCTGTTGTTTCACTGTATAAAAATTGCACCAGTAGACACAGTATAATACAAAATTAAGACAGCATTAATCATCATCTGACACTATAATGACCATAAAAATTTTCTCCACTGCCAGTTATTTCCAATGGCAATATCATTAAGTATTCTGACCCAAATCCAGAGACAGATGTAAGCAATTTATAATATTATATAAGACTCATGATGGTAATGTTATCCTTGAATTACATCATTTTAATAACTGGATTTTACCATAGGTATTTTCAGGAATTCTGAATATTAACTGTAGCCTAGCCTAAAAATCATAGGGTGTTGTAAAAAGATGCATATTGTGTTTATCTGCAATCATTATAAAGTTAGGGGGTTATTTTCTTCCAGTTTCATTGTTGTGGTTTCTTTTTCCATTGGTATTACTAAAAGTTGCTATTTTAGATCTTCTATCTACATTAATTTAATAGAACCATGCTAGAGAAAGTTGTTTCATGCTGCTTTATTTGGGGGTTCCACTTTCACTCAACAGATTTTATGTATTTCTCATATGCTTCTTCACTCATTAGTTCATCTAGTTCTGAAGGGTTATGCAGGGTCATCTTGATCGCAAACCACCTTCACAAAAAGATTTATTGACAAGTGCTGGATTTTCTGCAAGAGTTTCATTAATTTCAGTCACCTCTCCTGTTAGAGGAGAATAGAGTTCACCTGCAGCTTTCACACTTCCCAACACACCAAACTCATCTTGCTTGTTTGGTTTTGCCCCAGTGTCAGGCAGACTACAGTAAACACTATCTTCCTAAGCTTCCTGTGCAAAACTGCTGATCCCCACTGTTCCAGTACCAATTTCTGTTGGTACCCATTCACTTTCCCATGTGAATTTATGCAGGGAGAGTAGATGGGGGTCAGTGGGCAGTGACCTGAGGACGCCAGCCCTCGAACCCCTGGGCCCTAGTGGCCGGGGGGGTTCAATGGCACTGAGGGGTCCTACAAGCTCTGCGCCACTGGTAACATGTTCATAGGAGTCCATTTCACTTCTTCACCTGATGTCACATTCAACACCATCCATTAGAAAAATGAAACTTGTGGTAGAATAAAACACTGTTTTTTGTAAATATTTACTTGGTTAAATGTACAGATCAAAGACCTGTAAAAATTTAGTTAATGAAGGGTAGAGATATTTCAAAAAGCTTGATCTGGAAAACTGGCTATTATATTTAACTATTTAAATTTCAATAAACTGGATTCTTTTTTAATAAAATCATTCATCAATATCTATCAATAAAAATTTCTCAAAAGAATTAGACTACAAATCATTATCATATACTATTAGTTACTAAACATCTATGGCAATATAGAAATACTATCCCCACAAACCTATTATTTTACAAGAAAAATAAGTAAAAGTAATTGTAGAACTCCTAAAATAAGACATCTATATAAAAGGTTCTTCTTTTGCTTCTTCAGCTTTTGTTTAAATAAACAAAGGTCTCATAATAATTATTAATTTACTTCAATCCAGTTATAGATCCTACTCAGTATTCTACTCAGTATTTAAAGTGTTATAAGAAACATATAACTTACTTTCTGATCACAATTGCCCAGTCTTCCGTATAACTTCTTATACAATCTCTAACATGTGGATCCATTTCACTATTTTAAAAAAGAAAACATATTTGTAGCTTAGACAGGAAAGCAATGATGTTGGTGAATCTGGTTGCTACAGCTCTTGTTTGCATAACCCCACCATAACAAAATAGGATATAAATCAAATAATGGAAAGTAGCTTTTCTGTAGTTGCACTGAAACCAAAAATAGGTAAATGTTTCCTTACCTTTCTTCAGGTACAGCTGAAACGAGGGTTCTGCAGTCCCTAGGACTATAAACAACTTCCATATCATCTGGAGGGAATTCAATCAAATCCCTTAAAGGCCCAGAATCCACAGCTAAAGGATGAGTAATGAGGTAATCTTCCAAATCCACTGGATCTACTGCTTCTGTAAGGGGCACCTTTAGAAAGGAGGAAGGGCGGAGGAATTTTAGACCATTAAGCGAAAAATTTGTTTTTAAATATATGTTTTAACCTAGTTATTTCTCAATTTTCAACAGAAACAATGATAAAACCCACAATGTACTGACCTTCTAACACTCCTTCATGTTTTGGGTTATACTCTCTTTACTCCTCTTGCTTAGACTTTACCTATACCTTTCATGGAAAGCCAGTAATGATTATTAACAGTTTTATAATACTTTACAGTGACAAAATGTTTACTGGAGGAATTCTTTTTTCCTTAAAATCTCTGGAATTTTGCTGAGTTTCTAAACAGTGGCTTAATTTTATTTGTTGCTACTGTTGATTATCCCAGTAAAAATATATAACCAGACTAAGGTACGGTGAAAAGTGGACCTCCAAAAGATCTCTATGTACCAATCCATGGACCATTCATGGCAAAAAATTAAGATAAAAAATAAAAGATGTGATCTATCTGAGTGAGTCAAATGCAATCATATATATCCTTATATGAAGACAGAGGGAGAGTGGTACCACACAGTGGAGAAAGCAATATGAAGACACAGCAAAGAGAGATATGCAGATTCTGGCCTTAAATACAGAAGTGACGCAGTTACAAGTAGCCACCACAATGTGGAAGAGGCAAGAAACTGAATCCTCTCCTAGGTGCTCCAAAGGCCAAAACCTTGATTTCAGCCCATTGATGCTGGCATCAGACTTCTGGACTTAAGCACTGTGAGAAAATAAAGTGCTTTTGTTTTAAGCCACCCAGTTTGTGGTACTTTTATCACAGTAGTCAAAAGAAACTAGTACAAAGACCCTATTTAAAGTATCTATTAGTAATAATAAAATATTCAGGGCATTCCTTAGACAAGTTGAAAATATACTTTTTATTAAGACAACCAATTTTTTTCTGATTCAAGAAAGAAAAATATTTATGTAAAACCGTGAAGGATTATGTAACAAGTGTGCAGATGTAGATTAATGAAAATAAACACATGTTATTTCTCAAGACACTTAACTGGGTAAAAACACTGAGACCTGCCTCTCTCAGCAGATGTATGTGACTAAAACATAGGTGCTTTAATCTACACTTCTTTGAACTGAACAACTAGTAACAGGTAAAGCAACAACACTGTAAAGATATCAAGTTAAATAATGAAAGACCAGCAGCTCACAAACACTCAAAAGATGGTAGCTATTATCACTATCATTATGTTTGCTCATTTAACTCTCCCTAAACCCTATAAGGTAGAGATAATTACTATTTTAATTCTACAAATAAAAGCATTTATACTAAAAAAGTTAAACCTCTGGAAATAAAACAGCCACAAAATCACAGAACAAAATTTTTTTCTTAGAGATAGTAAGCTTAATTAAGTATTTACATATTTATATGTAAATATTTTACATATAAAATATTTTTAATGTTTTTAATATGTACAATAGAGGTTTTAAATATGTACAATAGAGGAAAATTTTTAATTGGGTCTTCAAGCTCTAAAATTCATGGGTTTTCCTCTCATAAATGTAAAATTTAATAAATAAATAAAATTTAAATAAATAAATAGGGGAGGAACAGAGAAAGAGGGGGAGGGAAACATCAATATGAGAGATACATGGATCAGTTGCCTGCGACTCACCACCAACCAGGACCTGGCCTACAACGCAGACCTGTGTCCTGACCTGAATCTAACTGGTGACCTCTTGGTTCTCAGACCCAAGTTCCATTCCACCCACTAAGCCACACCATCCAGAGCTAAAAAAATTAATAAAATATATTTTTAAAAATGTCAAGAGGGAGTATTTCCACTTGTGTGAAAATGGACTGGACATACTCTTTCCCCTATTCTTCCTACTAATTACAACTACAAACCTGAGACATTATATATGAAATAAACATAAGAAGATTCTGAAAGGTAGAGAGAAAAAGGCAGGCCAGCCGTAACCTTGAGACCAAGGAATGGCACAATTTCTTTTTGCCCTATGTACTCCAGACTTGGAGCTAAAGAAGCCAGCTGCCCAGAAACACCAAGGGGCACGGGGGGAAAGGCCCAGCAAAACAAAAGCCTGTTCTCCCCAGACAACAGGTCCAAGGAACAGGCAGCCTGCTGCAACAGAAATTTTTAGGTAATAACCATTCTACTCCAGCTAAAGATCACATGAAAAACTGTGGTCTCAGTCATATCCACACCAGCAAAGCCCAAATGAGAAGCTAGACTTCACACACACTGAGCTGTAAAAAAAGCATCCCAACACTCCAACCAGCATGGTTTCAGAAAAGTTAGAGTGGGGAGCTGAGATCTGCATACATATTGTGAAGTAATGAGTCCCCCACCCAGGGTTACTGGAGACCACACAGGGAACGTGAACACGCACTCCCACTCAGCAATAACAAGGCACCTCTTCCTCTTACTGCTGGGGCAGTGTCAGAGAAGGTCTCTACATAATACAATGCCAAGAGGGTAGAGGGACAAAAAGGTACATAAACTTTTACACTTCACTCAAATGGGTAAAATGTCACCATGGGTAATGTGATCATTTATACACAATTTAATACCTCACGCAAACACTACAAAGGCTATATAGAGATATACACTGAACAACACTATAAATCAATCAAAATGTAATACTAAAAAGGGTTCAAACAAGAAAAAGAAAATAGGGAAATAAAAACAGAGAACAAACAAAAATGGAAATCAGAGATTGAAGCCCGAGCAGAACAGGAATAACATATTTAAATGGTCTACAAAAAAAGGTAAGACACTAGCAGAATGGATTTAAGAACATGATCCACATGTATGATATACAAAAACTCACTTCAAATGAGACAATGTGAAGAGGTTGAAAATACAAGGATGGAAAAAGATATACCATGCATGTATAATTAAAAGAAAGCAGAAGTGGCTACACTGTTTTGGATAAAGAAGACTTCTGAAAAAAAAAAAAAAAAAAAAAAAAAAAGCATTACATGAAGAGGAACATTACCTGATGACAGCAGGTAGGATCCACCAAGAAAACACAGCAATCTGAAACATGCATTTACTGAACAACAGAGCTATAAAGTATGTGAAGAACATATTAACTGACAGAAAAGGAGAAATAGAGGAAAAATCTACAATTATACTTGATGTCAAGACATGTCCCTCAACAACTGAAAGACAGAACATCAACAAGGACATGGGTAAAGCTCGAAGGCACCATAAACTAGCGGGATCTTATTGACATTCACAAACAGTCCACTCAAATGGCAACAAAATAAACACTTTCAAAATAAAGCCACAAAAGCATTTGCCAAGCTGGACCATATCCGAACCTATAAAACAAGTCTTAACAAATTAAAAAATAAAAAAAAAAACTATACAGTATGTTCTCTAATCATAATGTAATCAAACCAGAAATTAGCAACAGAAAGATAACAGGAAAATCTCCAAACACTTGGATGCAAAACAACATACTTCCAAATAATGAGTCAAAAAGAAGTCTAAAAAGTAAAAAATTTTAAATGCATTAAACTAAATAAAAATACAACATAAAACTTTTGGGATGAGAGAAATGCAAAGTCAAAAACATGAGATACTACTTCACATCCATTATGATGGCTATTATTTTTTTAAATGGAAACAAAAAGTATAGGAGAAAATATGGAGAAATTGGAGCTTTGTACATTGCTGGTAGGAATGTAAAATGGTACAGCTATTGCAGAAAATAGTTTGGTGTTCTTAAAAAAAAAACACAAAACACAGTATTACCATTTGATCCAGCAATTCAACTTCTAGGTTTATACCCCCCAAAACTGAAATGAAGACTCAAATAGATTTTGCACACTGTATTCATAGCAACATCAACACCTGTAGCCAAAAGGTGGAAACAATCCATCCACAAATGAATGGGTAAACAAAATGGGGCATATACATACAATGACATATTATTCAGCCTTAAAAAGTTATGAAATTCTAACACATTACAACATTGATGAACCTTAAAGACATTACACTGAGTGAAATAAACCAGATACAAGAAGACAAACATTGTATGATTCCACTTATACAAAGTACATAAAACAGACGAATTCATAGAGATGGAAATTAGAGGTAAACAGGGATTGAGAGGAGAGGGGAATAGGTAACTACTGTTTAGTGGGCATAGAGTTTCAGTTTGGAATAATAAAAAATTTCTGGCAATGGGTAATGGTGATAGTAGTCATAGTTGCACAACACTGTGAATATATTTAATGCCATTGACTTATACATTTATAAATGGGTAAAATGGTAAATTGTATGTTATGTATATTTTACCATCAGATAGATAAAATACTTTTAAATGATCATTTCTCAAAAACTTAAGTCAATGCTTCTCCACCCAGGTATTATTTTCAGGGCATATATACCTTTTAGGATTTAAAGTATCACAAATGAATGCTCAATGGAAACAATGCAAAAAAGTTGGGAGTCCTTACAGAATAACATTACAGTCTCCTCCCTTTTATCAGTAAATACAAGCTCTTTCTTTGGAGTCTTGCAAAATAATTTATAGTTGTAAGCAGCTCATCACTACATCCCAAGACTAACCCAGAAAGCTGTCTCCCCGTGGGAGACATTCAAAATTAATCTTTCCTCAAAGAATGACCAACCATATCAAAAGTGAGTGTTAGGATAAGACAGGAAGCTATGACATGCTCTTAAAAACACTAAATCACACAGAGGATAAATGATCTTGTTTCCATAACTCATAGAGAAGGTCATGGGCTTTCTAGGTGCAAAGTTAGCTAGACCTGCATCAAGGAAACAAATTTATTTTTGCTACGATTGTAGCAAAAATACATTCTCCATTCTCTCTGATGCCCATGGGGAGAGAGCTCCCTGGGTTAGTCTTGCAATATAGTGATGAGCTGCTTACAACTATGAATTATTTTGCAAGACTCCAAAGAAAGAGCCTGTATTTACTGACAAAAGGGAGGACACTGCAACGACCCATTCTGCAAGAGAGAAGGAGTAATGGGGCAGTAAGCAGGGCTACAGGGTGGCCAAGAGAAACAGTAGAGAAGTACTCCAGAATCTCTCACAGGCAATGTGTGAACTTGTCTTACTTCAGCAATCACTGCGTGGGAATTTTGGCTGACGTGATTACTGTTAAGATTTCTTTCAATCCTTTCCAATATGCCATCAACCTTCTAGCATTTAATTAGTGGTTTGGGGTTGGGGGAAAGAGGGTAAAAGAATGATAGCTAAAGGGTTTCTTTTTGAGGTGATAAAAATGTTCTAAATTGACTGTAACAATGGTTGTATATATCTACAAATATATTAAATCCACTGAATTGTAAATTAAATGGGTGAATTGTATGGTATGTAAATTAAATCTCAATAAAGCTGTTAAAAAAAATTGAACAGAATCTAATCAGTCCAGAAAATACAGAAGTAGAAAAACAAGACTAGAAGGAAGAAATTGTGAAGGATCTAATCAGTTACATAAAATACAAGAGATAAGAAAAATAAATCTATAGGAAGCAAACATAAAATCCAAAAGGCAAGAAATTCTATAAGAAAACTAGTCCAATTTCTTCAAACAAGTTAACACCATAAAAACAAGGTTAAAATTCCAGCATCAGTTAAATCCTGAATGTAGTTTCAGAACTGACTAGGGAATCAACACTTCTATAACACCTCCTAACTCTCTTCTCCAATTCAAATTTCAGGAAAAAGTGAGCTCACAATACATAAGGTTATGAAACTAGTGGTATAACCCAATCAATCTACTGGCTCTTCTCTTTCCACTGCTTGTCATGGACTAGTCAGTAGTACACCAGGAACATACTGTGTCTTAAGTAAGCTACTTACTGTGGTATGGTGGGATATATTGCCAACAATGTTGAGGTTTTTGAGCAGTTGGGGAGAGCCACTGTATTGTCCAGAGATCTGCTTCCTAACTTCAGCAGCCACAGTTCTGTAACAAAGAAAGCAAATACTTACTATTTTAAAAATAAAACAACCTAGGTTTAAAGTGGGAGGAAGGTAAGTATATTAAAGATTCATTTGAAGAACAAAACTCAGCAAGAAGGCTATAAATTCCTAAGACATCAGCTGAACATCTTTATAATGCTGATGTAGGGTAAAAGACTGACAGCCAACTTACATAAGGGGTTTTTTTTTTGTATATGGCATTTCAGGGAATATACTTTGGCTTATAATAGAGCTGGAAGCTATGAAATGTATACATTTTGAGGATATAAAATTAATTTGAAAATATTAATAAATTAATACATGATAAGAATTAGAAAGAAAAAAACCTTTTTTTCCCTTCTAATACTACCAGCTCTTCATTCATGCACCTGAAAACTATTCCCTGTTATTATTTAATAAAAACGTCCTTACACTCTGGCATTAATGTTGTTCCATAATCTGACCCCAATTGCCTTCCTCACATATCCTTTCCCAAAATCCTGTCATTGAACATAAACTGCTTCCTAGAATGCTGTTTCCCTCCTATATCAACACATTTAATTCTTAATTAGTTTTAAGTGTAAAATTCAAACGCCAAGACCCCCATACAAACTTCTTGACTCACTACAACTAAAAATAATACACCCATGTTTAAAACCCTTAGCACATTTATCATAACCTAACTTTCATTTTCCTTGTAGTTATTTTTCCATAATTCATGTAGGGTCTATATAAGCAGACACAATGGTCTCATTTAGTTTGTTTTCCCTAAAATATTTGGCTGATAGCACTCAAAACAGGTGAATGTTTAGCCCTGTGAAATTAATAATATTACTGAACTTACTGACAAATGAAGTAAACCACCAAGGCATTAGCATAACATAACTTGACAGGTCTTTATTTGAATCAGGATTAAAGTTTAGAAGATCTACATTTTCAAGGTGGTGTTGACCCTTGGGGGAATATTGGTATAATAAATTTACTTAAATAGTATTTCTAAAACAAAAGTGCTTTAAGTATTTAAATGACTTGATAGTTCATTAACCTCTATATTCCTTAGAGTCCACAAAACTATAAACCAAAACATTCGGTGAGTCCTAAATCCAGTAAATAAAAAACTTCCTCACATTAGTAATATTTCTAACCAGTAAAAACTATAACTCAAAAATACAAAATAAGCCCTGGCTGGTGTAGCTCAGTGGATTGAGCGCGGGCCTGCGAACCAGAAGATGGAGGTTCAATTCCCAGTCAGGGCACATGCCGGGGCTGCAGGCCAGTTCCCTGCAGGCCAGTTCCCAGTAGGGGACGCATGAAAGGCAACCACACATTGATGTTTCTCTCCCTCTCTCCTTCCCTTCCCCTCTAAAGATAAATAAGTAAAATCTTTAAAAAAAATAAATAAATAAAGACTACTCTTCACAGATTTTGTGCAATTATTTTCCTGATGTCAATACCTAAGCTCTACCCTATGTCATCAATGAACTGGCCACTTACTTTTCTAAAACTTGGCTTCTGCCTTGCCTGGTGTGGTTCAGTGGATTGAGTGCCAGCCTGCGAACCAAAGAATCACTGGACTGATTCCCAGTCAGGGCAGATGCCTGGGTTTCGGGCCAGGTCTCCAGTAGGGGGCACATGAGAGGTAACCATACACTGATGTTTCTCTCCTTCTCTTTCTCCCTCCCTTCCCCCTCTCTAAAAATAAATAAATATATATTTTTAAAAACTTGGCTTCTGTTCTCTCACTCTTTTTCAAAAAATAAGCTCTAATTTCTTCCTACCATTTCCATCAAACATAAAGTGAAACAGGCTTCATGGCGTGGTTTATGGATGAGGTTGATCAAAAGTATGATTACTTTTGTTCTGAAGTGTTTTGAAGCTGATGTCTGAATTCAGAGCCCTGAACATCTTGGCCTCCATTTGAATTTTCAGCTGAATGTCTAAACAATCTCATTTTATAAAAATTATCCAGACTTCTGATGTAATCTTTTTCCCATTTCTCTTCTTCCATATCTCCTTGCTATGTCTGTCTTCCTCAGTGTTACTCAATACTCAACTCAGCAATACTCAATACCAACCTCGGCACTACTTGGGTGCTTCTGGAGCTGAGCCATGGATAATATAAATTGTAAACTGCAGTATTTCATCAAATTCATGAATGTCACTAATTGTTAAGAGGTACCATTACTTCGTGTACAGCCAAGAAAGAAAAACCTTGCCAATTAACCATTACACTACCAATTAATTGGAAGATATACCCTGATTTCAAGATTTCAGAAGATGTTAAGAAATGAAACTTAAACAAAATGACTATTTCAAAAAGACACAATTTTTTGTTTAATGACATATATAAAATAGTCCTCATGTTACAAATCTGTCTTATTTCTATATTACATAATTCCCCCTCCAAAAAAAATTGGTAATAATTGAAAATAAGAACCATTTCCAAACTGAGCAATAATAGCAATAATATCTGGAACCTAGACAAGGGATACATTTACATTGAGATCCTCAGTATGAAAAGATTTCATTAAATGGTAATGAGGAAAATTTTCCCAAATAAAACATAGCATTTCTTAGCCATCTTATGGCCCAGAATATGGAAGACAAGAAGTGTGATGAATAAATACAGTTCCTCATAACAATTAAAATCCTTTATCTTAGATTACTTTTTCCAATAACAATGTTTGCTATACCTATGACAGCTCATATAGTAAAGCAATGGGAAGTCTTTTTCACTTCTAATAAGCTATTAATATCAACTCAAAGTGAAGAGTAGGTTAAAAATCTCATAATTACTTATGCTCCCAAATTATAGGAGAATATCTTCTTCCCCTTATAGAAAAACATGACCCAATATTTGATTGCTTTATCTCCTTATCAGCTCTTTCCATTTCTACCAGTTCCCTCACTATGTCAACATGCATTGGAGTTTTCACAAAAGAAAGCTCTTGCTAAGGCCAGGCCATTTACCACAGGATGTTGGAAATAACAACAACAAAAAAGACCATACCCCGAGGGAAAGTTATACTGCATTTAACCTTTCCTCTAGTCTCCTCTCACCTGCAGATGCCCCATCCAACCCCGGTTTCCAGAGTGACTCAAGGTCAGCCTGGGCCTCTCTCACCTCCAGTCAGCCTGAGCAAAGGTGAATGAGGAGACTTTTGACTACAATAAAGGATTTAGTTGTGCTACTCTTCTAAGGTCACAAGAAATAGATGCACTGTAACAGGTCAAATAAGAGAACAAGATCTCTTGAAAATGGCACTCTTTATACCTAAGATATAAGTCAGGGAAGAAGTGAAAGAAAATATACCATAGAATATACCAGGTAAGGAAGTATGTCAAAGACAAGGCAAAAAGGGGGCTAACTATAAAGCCCCAAAAGAAAAAGGATAAAAACAGCCTAATGCTGTGAGTATCCCAGTCAAAGATTGGTAACTCATGGGTTGAATCAGAGCCCCACCACTGGTATCAAAAATAAAGAGAAGTAAAGCAGGAAGGGAGGAAAGGATGCATGGATGGAGGAAGGAAGAAGATATATTGATTTAAGTAATGCAACACTGTATCACCTTCTAAGTATTTGTGTCCAAAATCATTAACCTGAATTGAATCAAAACTATACATCTAAGATCCAGTTTACTGTAAATATAGAGAACAATATAACAAGTTTACACCAAAGGAAGCAATCACACTAAAACCAGAAGACAGCTCATTCTATTTGTCAAGTCTCTTCAACAAATCAATGTGAGAGTGAGAATAATGGGAAGAAGAGGGGAAGGAAGGGGGTGGGCAAGGGAGGGAGAGAAAGAAGGAAGGGAGGGAGGGATGGAGAGAGGGAAGGAAGGAAGGAAGGAAGGAAGGAAGGAAGGAAGGAAGGAAGGAAGGAAGGAAGGAAGGAAGGAAGGAAGGAAGCTAAGCTTTAACATAAAAAAAGATAAGACTGAAAAAAAAGTCTATTTAAAAGGTAAAATAAGACTTAGATATAACTAAATGCAACAAATGGTTCCTGCATCCTGGTTTGAAGAAACCAGCTATAAAAAAATATTTCTGGGAAAAGTGAGAAACATGAACACAATTACATAATTAAGAATTTTTTAAACATGTGAAAATAACATTAATCTTATAGTGTGCAGGAAAATGTCCTTATATTTTACACAGACAAATAATATCTGTAGTTTAGCTTAAACTCTTCCATTATAATTACTCTGCCTTAATGAGGAAAACTAGAAAATGAAATATTAATATGAAATACAGATAAGGCAAATACCCTTCAAATACTACATCATGGCCTCTATAAAGTGCTGCCTGATTATTTGTTTTGTTTCTCTAGGTCAGACACTCCTCTGTGCTTTCAAAGCACTGTGTTTATCCACATACATTCAAAGAAATGGTGTTTCCAGGAGGCTAGTTCAGACAGAAAGCCGGCTGGCCACACTGCTTCCCACCGTGGTGTAAGATGAATCTGGCTTTGCTGACACAGAGGCCAACTTCAACAGTAAGAAAACCCGGTTTGTAAACACTCTCTTAAAAAGAAGCACATAAATGACAAAGTCGGTTTTTCTGGAATACTGGAGATGCTACTCTCAATTATAAAACTGGTTGGAAAAGAAAAAGGCACAGTGGAGTTTCAGGAATTTGGCTTCTCAGGCCTCTCGCACACTTTCACCCTTCAGGGCACCTCTGCACCTCCTTGAGAAATTTGCGGACAAGGAAACGTCACTTCTGACTGAAGTATGCTATACCGTCTCTTATTTTGTATAAATGTTTCAAACCAGGTTAATGCCTGCCATTTAAGAAAAGGTGGGGCAAAAGTTAGTTTACTGTTGTTTGTATAGAAAGTAACACAATAATTAACAAATAATATAAGAATAAAGTGTGTTTCATGTGCTCACAACTGCAAACCTACTTTTGCCCCGCCCTATATATTCTTTAACTTGGTCTGATGTCTCTTGTCTACCTCATTGTGATAAACGAATAATAAATCATGGCATCTATCAAATCGCTTTTAAAATCTATCTCTTGTAAGGAACTAAGCAATTAAAAGCAGTTCGTCACTTTATTTACCCTTGCACCCTTTATCATAGTGTCTAAGACATACTGGGTGCTTTAAAAAAAGTTTAAAAAGCTAAAATGGTAAAGGGGAATAAAGAGAAACTCACAGTTCCTCCCCTCAAAAAATAGTTCAATAAGAATGCTACAGTGCAACAAGTGATGTGAGCTTCCTGGAGGGAAGGAGAAATAAAGACAGATATAAGGGAAAAAAGGTAATAGTAAGAATGAATTTAGAGACTATGTCATTTATGAAATTTCCAAATGCTTTTTACACTGAACTTATTTACAAATACAGTTGGTTTCTAATTGATTGGAAAAGGACAAGAATGTATGCTTCTTTATTACTGTCAAATAGGTAAACATTTGCTGGGAGGGGGATAGGAATCTGAATCCACAGATTTCTCAATGTATAACCTTTTCTTTATTTTTTTATTTATAAACCTATCTTTATATAACCTTTTCTCTAATAGCATAGCCGACATGATTATTATGCCATGTGTTAACTGGTAAGATAAAAAGTTACTACTGAAACTTTTCTTTATCAACAATTTTTAAACAAGATATATAAAATGTTTATGTATCTCAAATAGTCTCTAAAATCTAACATCTCTGCAAAGTACTGGTTCCAGAACTACTTTCAAGCTCTATGATTATGCAAATAAAGTTACTATGAGAGGCAGAATAAGTAGGTTTTTCAACATGAAGAAAACAAGGAAAACTTGATGAGGGCATCTTTAAAAAATAAATAAAATATGTGCATGACATTAAAAAATTCAAACTTCACAAAGAGTTAAAAACAAAAAGATATATCTCACTACCACTTCCACTACTTCAAATTCCCAGTCCTATTTCCCAAATGTAATCACGTAATATTTTCTTAGGTATCCTTCAAGAAAAAGATGTGTATATATCAGTGTGTGTGTGTGTGTGTATGTGTGTATATATATAACCCTTATTTTTTTTAATAATTACATATGACACCATACAATAACATTCTCTTGATACCTTACATCTTACACTTAATACATCTTGGAAAACTTTCCATATCAGCACATAAAAATAATAATACTCTAGCAATATTTACCAAGCACTTACAATCTGCCAGATTGTAATGTGCAAAATTTTATATTTGTTATACAGTATTTACTTAATCTTCAAAATACCCTTATTAAGTAGGCACTGCTACATCAGGATATTGAAGTTTCAAGAGGTCAAGGTAATAATGAGTAACACCACGATCTGAACTTAGAGCCCCACTCTTAGCAATGCTTGCCTTCTTTTTATCTGTGACAATCTGGAACATATTTAGCCAGTCTCGATTGGTAGATGCTTAGGCTAGTTCTAGTTTTTGCAAAGATCACCACTGGAATATGAATTTCATTAGGGCAGGTTTTCATCTAAATAAAAAATTATGAGTAATTTTTTATCCTCTTTTTTGGGTCTTTTGTATTTCCATATTTTCTTCAGCACTATATATTATTTTATAATCAGAAAAACAGGTATTTTTAGATAAACTTCAAAATTAAAGTAACTTTCCCAAGTTTATTTTGAAAGATAGAGTCAGGGTTTGAATTCTGATCCTTAAAGCTCCTAAGGCCTTTTTCTATGGAAACAAGTTTCCAAAGGTAGATGACTCTAGCTATATAGTTCACATTACTGATTTCTCTGTTCTTCAAAACCTAGCCTATGAGATCAGTTAAATACACACAGGGAAAATGTCTGCTTTGTTTACTGGCATATTAATAGCAACACTATAATGACTTGTCACTGTTATGATGTCCCCTACCTTTCATGGATGGCTAATTGAGACTCCCAGCTGAGGCACTGCCTTTGTGCCACTTACATGCGAGCCTGTGTTAAATTCTTTAGGAATTTAGGTTCAGTGGACCAGTAACCACTGAAGGCCCCCCAAAACAAAAACACATACAGCGTGGTTTGAGAAACTAAAGAACAGAAATACTCCTTGTATATAATACACTTAACATTTAAGATATAGCTCCTTTTGGGGGAAAATAAAAAAATGTCAGCTGACTCATATATCCCATTTGACACTATTTTGGGATACATTTAAGTCAAGATTTAGAAAACTACTAAATAGAGACTTGGATGTTTCCATCACTCTGATCGACAGCATTTCACTATATCTCAATTTCTTCTCCTAAAACATGATGAAAATATAGCTCCCTAATTTCATAGAACATACTAAATTATAACTATATTAAAAAAGAATTTAAAAATTTAACACTTAGAAAAATTAACAATCTGAAATTGACAACTAAAAAAAGAACACATAGGAGGGAACTTCTACTGGAAAAAGTCAATCCTCCCAAAAAGAGATAAATTTATCTTTAATTCTACCCTCCTTCATAAAAGTAAAGCCAGACTCTTCTTACCCACAAATGTACAAATTATATTTTGGTGTAAACTATATATAATTAATTGCTAAATCATGTTCATTCTAACTCTTAAATACATCTCAAATCTTTGTCGCCTCCTTCCCTTTTCTATAGCATCTGTCTACAAATGACAGCACACTTAATGCTGAAAGTCTGAATGCTTTCTTCTTAGAATGGGAAGAGAGCAAGAGTATCTGCTCTCACCACTTCTATGAACAGTGTACTTCAGGTTCTAGCCTGTGCAAGAGTTAAAAGAAGGAAGAATAGAAGAGAAATTAAAATAAGGAATTCAGATTGGAAAAGAAGAAATAAAACTATCTTTGCTGCCCTGACCAGTACAGCTCAGTTGGTTAAGCATGATCACACAAAGTAAAAGATCATGAGTTCGATTTCCTGCCACAGCACATGCCCGAGTTGTGAATCCATCCTGGTCAGGACACATAGAAGAGGCAACGGATCAATGTTTCCTTCTCACATCAATGTTTCTCTCCCTCTCCTTCTCCCTCTCTTCCCCTCCCTCTAAACAATAAACAAATAAAATCTTTAAAACAAAATTATCTTTATTCACAGATAACATGGTCTTATATGTAGAAAATCTTAAGAAATCCACCAAAAAAAGCTACTAGAACCAATGAATTCAGCAAGATCAGAGGATACAAGCTCAATATTAAAAAATCAACTTTCTGTATATTTCTATATATTAGCAATGAACGAACCAAAAAAAAATTTTTAATTCCATTCATGATAACATAAAAACAATAAAATACAGGGTCTGGTATAAATAATGCTCCTTTTTAATTACAAAATCATAAGCATGTAATTCTGTAACATAACAATATCATACTCAAGCACAACATATGACATTTTAGGTGAAATGTTCAAATTAAAACTATAAACCCATATCATTACCCTACCAACCGCACCCAAGCAGGGCTGACTTCTGCCAGACCCTGTACTCAGAAATCGGTTTAACAAAAGAAGTACAAGACTTATACCCCCAAAACTTAATCTTCGCTGAGAGAAATCAAATAAGATCTATTAAATGAAGAGATGGCTGTGGCCATAGATTTGAAAGACTCAAAATTAGCAAAATTTATATTGATATTGATCCTCAAATGTTTATGGAAATGCAAAAAATCCAGAATAGGCAAAACAATTTTGAAAAAAAGTTAGAAGTGGGCAACTTACACTTACAGATTTCAAAATATACTACAGAGTACCAGTTATCAGAATGATGTGGTTAAAGACAGACATACAGATCAATGAAACAGCACTTAGTGTCAAGAAATAAACTCTTAGGCCCTGGCCTGGTAGCTCAGTTAGACAGAACATCATCCCAGTATGCCAAGGTTGTAGGTTAAATCCCAGGTCAGGGCGTACATAAGAATCAACCAGTGAACACATAAATGAATGGAACAACCAAAAAAAAAAGAATTTAGACTCTTATCTCATGCCATGCACAAAAATTAATGCAAAATGGATCATAAGCCTAAATGTAAGAGCTAAAACTATAAAAACTTGTAGAAGAAATCAGAGAAGGAAATCTTCTCAACCATGAATTAAAGCAGTCTTGGCTACAATACCAAAATAATGATCCTTAAAAAAAGAAAACTCACTGATTGGACTTCAATAAAATAAAAAATATGCTTAAAAATTCACCATTAAGAACATGAAAACAAACTAGAAAGGAAACAAATATTTGTAAATCACATATATAATAAAGGACTTGTGCCCAGAATATATAAAGAACTCTTATACCTCAAAACAATATAAATAATCCAACTGAGAAATAAGCAAATGATCTGAATAGATATCTCAACAAAGAAGATCTGTGAATGGTCATTAAGCTCAAGAAAAATATCACTAATCACTAGGGAAATGCAAATCAATAACCACAATAAAAATAAATGCCAACTTTACACTCATTTGAATATCTATAATCAAAAAGAGGACAATAACAAGTGTCAGTGAGGATTTGGAGAAATTAGAACCCTCCAACATTGCTGGTGGAAATGTCAAATGGTATAGTCACTGTGGAATGGTTTGGTGGTTCCTGAAAAAATTAAACATAATATTACCAGATGATCTAGCAATTCCACTCCTAGGAATATAACCACAAGAACTAAAAATAGGTGCTTAAACACAAGCTGTACATGACTGTTCATAGCAGCACTATTCACAATAGCCAAAGGTAGAAATAACCTAAATGTCTACAAGCTAATGAATGAATAAACTAAATATGATATATCTATATGTATACACAATGAAATATTATACAGTCATAAAAAGAAATGAAGTGCTGATACACACTACAACACAGATGGATCTCAAAAAATTATGCTAAGTAAAAAAGAAAGCCAGAGGAATGTAAAGCACCATACAGGAAATATAGTCAATAACATTATAGTAAGCAGGTATGGTGCCAGTTGGGTACTAAAAATATCAGGAGGAACACTTTGGAAAGTACTTGATTATCTAACCACTAAGCTGTACACCTGAAACTAATACAAAAAATATTAAATATAAATTGTAATTTAAGAACAAATTAAAAGAAGCCAGACACAAAAGACCACATATTATATGGCTGTATTTATGTGAAATATTCAGAAAAGGCAAATCTAGACAGAGGGAGAGAGGGAGGTAGGGAGGGAGGGAGGGAAAATACTAGTGGTTGCCTAGAGCTTGAGGTGGGAATAGGCAGTAGCTATAAACTTTCACAGGTATTTTGGGTAGTGATAAAAATGCTCTAAAACTGGATTCTGGTGGTGGTTTTGCAACTCTATAAATTTACTAAAAATCATTGAGTATGCATTTGAATTAATCTTATAGTATGCAAATTATAACTCAATAAAGTTAAAGTTATTTTTTTAAAAGAACCTGAGTATACTTGAAACTACTGTGAAGAAAAGGAGAAGAAAAAGAAATTATTAGTCAGAGTAAGAATTATAACAACAGGAAAAAGATGAGGTAGAGTCACTGAGAAAGTTTTGCACCCTGAAACAACTTACAACAATCACTGCTTCTTTATCAACATTTATGAGAATCATTCAATGACTGATATGAATTAAGAAGTTCAGTTTTCTGGTGTCACAGGTCAAATCAGAAACACCTCATGATAGGAGTGCAGATGCAGAAGCAGCAAAGGAAAGCAAAAAAAAAAACCAAACAAGCACACCTCCTTGGAAGGGCTACAGTTGACATGCAGGTCAGAGCTAAACTTAACAAAGAGACTGGATGCACAGCTGGCATCAGATTACACAGGCTTTCTTTGTATTTTGTATTTCACAAGTTACACTGAAATTTTAGTAGGTAGCAAAGCTGATTGTACAGCTGTATATTTAAATAATTAAAGTGATGCTAAGCAACTTAAAATGACTAATTTTAAAGACCATCAGTTGTTTTGTTGTGACTCTTACCCTCCTTTTATTTAGAAACCCCTTCTTTCTGGTAAGGAACTCATTCCTTGAGACTGGGTGGGGTTGACACCATCACATCTCTCCTCCAAGACACAGAGTAGGACATGGGACCCAGGACCTGCCAAGACCCCTATATCCCTAAACATAGTAATTGGTTCAAAGAAGAGCATGTGACTCAAGCCAGACTAATAATTCAGTTGCTACATCTTTCCTCACAGAACTAAACTGGCAGAATTTGAGCCTGGGGCTGTCAACTCTCATTGTAACTCAGTGGAAAATCTATTCAAGACATGAAGAGAAGAGCCTGCTGATATCACAGGTATCTCTGGACGAGATGTACTCAGTTATGTGAGTCAACATTTTTGTGTGCAAATTAATCTGACTTGAGTTTCTATCACTTGCAACCAAAGTCTCCTCTGTCAAAAGCCACTGAAAAAGTACTGAGATATCTAGGATGGTTGCAAAAAGGGTCCACATGATGTAATCCAGAAGTGAAGAATTATCTCTCTGAGGAGAATGAATTGACTAATGGAAAACAAGATACAAGAGAAATGCAGGTAGATATATGAGGTCTGTCAGGAAAAAGTTCAATCATTGTTAATATAATGAGAACAGTTTGCACAACATCAATGTAACCAGGCTGCCAAGGAGAGTGGACTGGAATACACAACCATAAACAATGATGACTTCACTGTACTAGTCAGTGGGGACAGTAGACACCCTTGAGTTAGCATTGTACACTGTGTGGCCGTCACATTCAAAATGACTGAATGAATAGAGCAATGAACCTGCATCAAATTTTGTGTTAAGCTTGAGGCCACAGCTACAGGCAACTGGTGACTGACAGCTTCATCACAACAACACACATGCTCACACATCACGTCTAATGCAGTTTTTTTGCAAAACATCAGATCACCCAGGTGACTCAGCCTCCCTACAGCCAAGATTTGGCACCCGGTGACTTCTGGCTTTTCCCAAAACTAAAAACACCTTTGAAAGGGAAGGGATTTCAGACCATCAGTGAGAATTCAGAAAAATATGACAGGGAAGCTGATGGTGATTGGGTCCCAAGGTGTAAGGGACCCAAAGTGCCTACTTTGAAGAGGACTGAGGTGTCACTGTCCTATGTACAATGTTTCTTGCATCTTGTATCTTCTTCAAGAAATGTCTCTACTTTTCATAATACACAGTTGGATACTTTATGGACGGACCTCAAATATCTTCTTCCAGATTCCAATCTACTGAACTGAGGAACTGTTCCTCCATAAAAAGATATGTTGTGCGGCCAAGCAAGCACACCTGCCAACAATCTCTCTCCAGCTCTTTGGGAAGCAGTGGCCAAACAGGTAAGTTGTCACATTCTATTGTTTCCCCTCCTTTTCTGCCTCACTTCCTCTTTCTCTTTTGATGCCCTAGAATTATAGTTCCCAGGTAAACTCTCAACTCTTCATCCTCATCTCAGTTTCGTTTTCAAGTAACCCAGACCAAAACACCTACAGCAACCATCAAGCTTTGAGATCATAAACAAAATGAGGATTGTCAATATTAATATAATGTGAATAGAAATTATAATAATCTGCATGGTAATACAAGGTAATAACCATATAGAGCAAGACAAAAAATAAGTAGTTATAAAGTTTGGAAAGGAAGAAAAAAAATTCATGACTTCTAGACAACATGGTTGCCTATATAGAAAATGAATCCACAAATACACTTTTAGAACGAGTTTAGTGAGGTTTACACAGCTGGATACAAAATCCTTACACACCTAAGAATAAATCTAATAAAAGAAATGTAAGAAAGTTACAAAGAAAATTATAAAATTTCATTGTACAATATAAAGAACAACTAAACAGAAGAAGAGTACACCACAATTACACATTGGAAACTCAATATTATAAAGATGTCACATTTCCCTCAAACTGATGTACAGATTCAATGCAATCCCGATCAAATTCTAATAGGATTTAGGGGTTTTTCTAAAATATACATGGAAATTCAAAGAGCTAAGAGCAACCAAGACACTTTTAAACTGTGGGAGGAGTTATTCTACCAAATTCTAAGACTTCCTAGAACAAAGATCATTTACAATTGATGAAAAGATGTGTAACCAGACCAACAGAATAAAACAGCCCTGAAAACCCCCACAAGCGAGGACACACAATCTACTACAGAAGTGTCAGAGCAGACCAATGGAGAAAGGATAACCTGTTGTGGACCTCTCAGCCTGGTTTCAGGGATTGTAACTCTACCCCCCCCCCCCACCTTGGCTAAGGATGAGCCAGTCACGACCTTTGGAATGTGAGCCACAGGAGACAAAGTTTGTCTCTGGTAGCAAATGCTGCCTCAGTTTCCTCCCTGCCCCCAAAGCATGGTCTGAAGTCCATGATGGGTAAGTCTCCTCACAGTGGGGAGCAACCTAAGCCAGACTTGACCACTTGGGAGGCCTTCATGGAAGGATTTGGGGGGGATGCAACAAAGAGCCAGCAATAGAACCATGCCCTCGGGCTATGTGACACAGCCCAAGTACCCATGTCCTCTAGGAGAAGCACTTCCTGGCTCTAATCCCCTTAAGCCTGAATACCTGATGGGAAGAGATGCAGCTCCTTGCCTTGCTAGAGCGTGTCCTGGGGAAAAATCTGATATCACAAACACTTCCTGATAAACCTGTGAAATCTGCTCTACTAAGAGTGCTTTCATTCATATGTTAAGGGTTCGAGCAGGAAACTCTAAAACTCTGTTCCTGACAGACTCTGACTCAGACTAAGCCCTCAGACTTCTTTGAGATGTTATCTACTGTTTGATCCTTGCTGCCTTGTATTCCTGTGTATTACAACCCAATAAAAGCCCTTGGAGAAAGGGCTCAACGCCTTTTTCCCCAAGAAACTGGCCACTGCTCAAGGCCTTTTTCCTCTGGGAAACTAGCCACCTCTCCTCCCCAAGCAGATCATGTCTCAGTCATGTTTACTCTCACCTGTGGCACACGGGGGGACTTTCGAGGAAAGTCACCCCCACAATAACTCATTCTGAAAAAAATTATAATTTCATATTATACACTTGTCAAGCCCAGGTAGAATATAAAACCAAATACAAAGGACATAACCACAAGCTTATGATAACACAGATGAATATCTTAATGACCTCAGGGTAATAAAATGTTTCTTAAAGAAGACTCCAAAAGTAGTAACCATCAAAAAGATGCATAAATTGCTTTAAAACTGAGAACTCTGTTTTGAAAAGACTCCATAAAAAGCCTAAAAACCAAGCAGGAAGATATGTGCAACACTTATAATCAATAAATGACTAATACACTAAATGTATATAAAGTACTCACACTAAAAAGAAAAGACAAAATCCAAAGGAAAAAAACAAAAGGGCAAAAGATATAAATAAGCAATTTACAAAAGAGTATTCAAATGGTCAATAAATACACAAACCAGCTCAACCTCATTAGTAATCAAGTAAATACATACTAAAACTTTTACAAAAAGATAGCATCATGTATCCACTGAATTGGCAAAAATGAAAACGCTGGCAATACCAAATGATATAATTGTGTAAAGTGACACTGTTGCAGGAGCATAAATTTCTACAGCTATCTTAGGAAACAGTTTGGCATTACCTAGTAAACTTGATGATAAATAAAACTGCTATGACAAGCAATAAAATAACTAAGACCCAGTAACTTCATAGCTGTACCAGAGAACTCATGCACATGTACACCAGACTAAATGTATAGGAATGCTAATAGGATCATTGTTTCTAATAGTCAAAGACTAGAAATAACCTAGTCTACTGAAGAATGGAATACTGTGGTATATTTATCCACTACAAATATCCATGTACTGTAGATCGGAAAATTGTGGTATATTTATACAATGAAAAAAAACAAAGCAATGAAAATGAATACATTTCAATTATTCATAAAATCATGAATTAATCTCAGATACAAATATAATTTTGAAAAGAAGAAAAGCATGCAAAGGTATAGTATGGTTATATTCAAATACACTCAATACCAGAAAAATGTATATTGTTTAGAGATGCACTAATAGGTGGTAAGAAGAAAATAAAGAAAAGGAAATAGTTATCCCAAAAGTAAGGACAGTAGATTAGAATAGTCTGAAGAAAAGGGTAAGATTTGGAAAAGAAAAAGAAAAATATTATTAAAAAAAAACCCAGAAGAGCAAAAGAGCAGAAAATTTGTGGGGATGCAGTGAGAACACCAGACTGGTCCAACATACAAGCTAGAAAATAAGTCAACCAGAGAGGGACCAGATTATAGATGACAATAAAATGCAAGCCAGAGTTTGAATTTAATACAATAGAAAGCCACTATATATTCTTGAACAAGCAAATGCCATGTTAAAGCTGTTTTAGAGAGAATTCACTTGCAACACATTGAATTAGAAGAGGCAGAAAGTAGTTCAGTTAAGATCCTGCTATGGTCATTTAGAACTAAGGTAATGAAAGATGCTCCACGGTGTCAGGGTGGCATTCATTAAACACTTCTTATGTGTCCACTTTACACAGACTCTGTGCTAAGCACTGGAGATAAAATGACCTAGACCAGCTATCACAGAGCTCTGAAAAGCAGTACAGAATAGGAGGAAGGAGCGGGGGGGGGGGGGGGGGGGGGGCATATTAAAAATTTTCAAAACAAGCAGTAGTTTCTGAAATCAGAAAAGAAAAAGGTCAAAGGTTCCTAATCTTCAAGAGTTCTATAATTCAAGTACATATAAGGTACCATGGTAAGCACATCCATATAGCCCAAGGATTAATGAGAACAAGCAGGAAGTAGCTGTGACTATACCACATACAAGTGAGAACTATGACCAGAAAGGAAAAAGGAATGATTGGCTGGCACCTCCAAAGGCCAGAAGACTCAATGGTTCTTTGTTTTTGATGAGAAAGGCATATTAGGTCTTACAGTTTAAGGGAAGCACCCATAAAATGGAATAGACTGAAGATGCTACAAAGTAAGGGGAATATTGTGAAATCAAAGTTCTGAGGGAGGTGGCAAAGTATGGGATTCAAAGTACAATAAAATAGGTAAGCTTTAGGGCTAAGACACCTTTCAAGCTCAAGAGAAAGGCAGTTAAATGACATATTGGCAGAGCAGTTAAATGAAGAACTCATGTTAGAAATCATGTTGAACTTTTCAGTAAAATATGGTGTAGGGAAACAAAGATGATAAGAGAAATGATTTGGAGTACAAACTTCAAGTGAGAAACCATTAATTAATAAAAGATCAACTTTGGACTGTTTTAGTCTCCCTCTAACACTACTCTGCAGCTCATGAGCAAGAAATAGGTTAGATATTTAGCATTAAGAGTTAGTGAGATAAGTAACACAGAAGGTCAGGGAAAGTTTATGTCCAAAGTGATTTTGGAGTTCCGGCCAAGATGGAGGCATAGATAGACACGCTCCACCTCTTCACACAACCAAAAGTAGGAAAAAACAAACTTAAAAACAAAAAACAACCAGAACTGTCAGAAAATCAAACTATGTGGAACTCCGATAATCAAGGAGTTAAAGAAACATTCATCCAGCCCTGGCTGGTGTAGCTCAGTGGATTGAGTGCAGGCCTGCGAACCAAACGGTCGAGGTTCAATTCCCAGTCAGGGCACATGCCTGCGTTGCAGGCCAGTTCCTAGCAGGGGATGCATGAGAGGCAGAGGCAACCACCCATTGATAAGAAAAGAAAAGGAAAGGAAAGGAAAGGGAAAGGGAAAGGAAAGGGAAAGGAAAGGAAACTTTCATCCAGACTGGTAGGAGGGGCGGAGACGGGCAACTGGGGTGGAGAGGATGCGTGGCAAGGCGGCAGCTGGTGGACCGGATGGTCCCACATTCACATGTGGATAAACCAGAAGAAACAACTGGGTAGTGAGACAGCCCATGCAGCCCAGGGTTCCAGCACAGGCAAAATAGCGTCAGAATGTCTGGCTGTAAAAACCTGTGGAGGTTGTGGTGGCAGGAGAAACTTCTAGTCTCTTGAAATTAAGGAGAGAGCTCAGCAACCAGCATTGTTCCCTCTCTGACCCCTCCCCCACATACAGCACCACAAAGCATGAAATGGGTTGCCTTACCCTGGTGAATACCTAAGGCTCCACCTGCTCCGCCCCTTACAACTGAACAGGTATGCTGAGACAAAGAAATATGACCCAAATGAAAGAATAGATAAAATTTCTGGAAAAAAAACTAAGTGATGAGGAGATGGCCAACCTATCAGATGCACAGTTCAAAACACTGATAATCAGCCCTGGCTGGTGTGGCTCAGTGGATTGAGTTCTGGCCTCTGAACAGAAAGGTCGCAGGTTTGATTCCCAGTCGGGGCCCATGCCTGAGTTGTGAGCAAGGTCCCCAGATGGGAGTGTGCGAGAGGCAACAGAACAATGTATCCCTCACACATCAATGTTCCTCTCCCTGCCTTTCTCCATCCCTTCCCTCTCTCTAAAGATAAATAAATAAAACCTTTAAAACCTTAAAAACCTAAATAAAACCTTAAAAAAACTGGTAATCAGGATGCTCACAGAAATGACTGAGTATGAATGCAAAATAAAGGAAGTGAAGACTATACAAAGTGAAATAAAGAAAAATATGTAGGGAACCAACAGTGATGGAAAGGATTCAAATCAACAATTAGGAACAAAGGGAAGAAATAAACATTCAACCAAAACTGAATGAAGAAACAAGAATTCAAAAAAGTGAGGACAGGCTTAGGAACCTCTGAAACAACTTTAAATGTTCCAACATCCAAATCATAGGGCTACCAAAAGGAGAAGAGGAAGAGCAAGAAATTGAAAACTTATTTGGAAAAAATAAGGAAGGTAAACTTCCCCAATCTGGTGAAGAAAATAGACATACAGGAAGCTCGGAGAGTCCCAAAGAAACTGGACCCAAGGAGGACTACACCAAGACACATCATAATTAAAATGTCACAGGTTAATGATAAAAAAAAAAAGAATCTTAAAAGCAGCTAAAGAAAGGCAGAGAGTTCCCTACAAAGGAGTTCCTGTAAGACTACCAGCTGATTTCTCAAAAGAAACCTTGCAGGCAAGAAGGGGCTAAAAAGAAGTATTCAAAGTCATGAAAGACAAGGACCTACATCCAAGATTACTCTATCCAGCAAAGCTTTCATTTAGAATGGAACGGCAGATATAGTGCTTCCCAGAAAAGGTCAAGTTAAAGGAGTTCATCATCACCAAACACTTATTATATGAAATATTAAAGGGACTTATCTAAGAAAATCAAAGTTATTAACAGTAAAATGACAACAAACTCCTAACTATCAACAAGATGAATATAAAAACAAAAGTGAAAACAAACTAAGCAAATAACTAGAACAGGAACAGAATGACAGAAATGGAGGTCACATGGAGAGTTATCAGCAGGGAGGGGGTGGGGGAGGAGGGAGAATGGGGAGAAAGGTATAAGGAATAAGAAGCATAATTGGTAGGTACAAAATAGACAAGGGGAGGCTTAAGAATGGTATAAGAAATGGAGAAGCCAAAGAACTTACATGTATGCCCCATGGACATGAAGAACTGAGTTGGGAATGCTGGAGGGAATGGGGGCACCAGGTGGGGGCATCAAGGGGAGAAAAAAATGGGACAACTGTAATAGCATAATGAATAAAATATACTTAACAAAGTGATTTTTTAAACAAAGTAAAGGCAGTAATGAAGTAGTTGATACTAACTGGAAAGGCTTTACTTTGATCAGGAGTAAGATAATGAATTGAACAAAGTAGATTCAGCAGACTGAAAGATTGGGCCTATCTAGTCAGAGTTATAAAGTGGTTCAATACTAAAAACAATTGAGTTTATAAATAAGCATATATCTAGGAAACCCTACTCATGCTAAATTTCCTCAGAAATAAAGATCTGATGAAGCCTTCCATTAAATTCTGCTTCTTAGGCAGCAAATATGATACTAAACTAACAAAAACAAAACTCAGAAGGCAAGGGTAACTTTTGAGATGCTAACAGTGGCACTGTTAGGAAATCTGAAATTACTCCAGAAAATATTTTGCAGAAAGAAAATACAGCTGAACAAAAGTATAAGACCTGCAATCAGAGGACCAGGATTTGAAGTCCCAATTTAGGCAAATAATCTCATGTTCCATGAACCTCAATTCCTGGATTACAGAAAGAATAGTAACAGAAAACAGAATAGGAATAAGAATAGCAGCAGCTAACAAATTTTTGAATGGTTATTATGTTTCAGAAACAGTTCTAAAGGTTTTACATGTATTAATTCAATGAGTCCTCACATTAACCTTATGGAGTCAATTATCCCCATTTTACTGATGAAGAAATGAAGACAGAGAGTTTAAATCAACTGCCCAGAATTATATAGCTATTCTGTGATACTGTATAAGCAGAATTTCAACCTGTACAATGTTTCCTGATGCCCGTATTCTTTTTTACTATGTTCTTCTGCCTCTCTGGGTTATGAAAAAAAGAATGCAATTTTAAAAAGTATTTACAAGTACTCCTCACTACTGCAGAATACCATGTCACAGGACAAAATAATCCAAACCAAATCCTAGATCATTAATTATAATCAACATTCCAAAAATTGTACCTGTTATTTGCTGGGGGTGATTATAAAGGTTAACAATGCACACGCCTCGTTCTCAAGAAGCAGGGAGACAAGAGGAAATACCTGATCTGGACAAAATGCACATGCTGCTTTATAGGATGAGCTGAGGTACAGTGATAGGTACGATCAGTGATACAGTGTAAAGACCTTGGAGAAATTACCAAATCACAGCTTCAAAACAATAACAGCACTAAAATAATAGCAAACGGTTAGGGAATAACTGAGCCAGGAAAGAAATCAGCATAATTCTTTTTAGGTAAAAGTTTCTGACCATTATAAAGCTTTTTTTTAAAAAAAAAGCTTCCAAATAACAACAGGTTTTCCACAGAGCAACAAAGTCCACATATGCACATGATAAAAAAAGGATTATCTCTACCCAGAAGAGGTCCTAAACCTCTACTATAAATACTGTAATAAAAAAAAATAGTTGATACTTACTGGGTACTACTAAAAAGCACTGTTCTAAGCACTTTACATGTATTGATTTATTTTAACCTTTCCAACAGCACTAGGAGGTAGTTCCTACTGTTATCCTATTTTATAATGATAGAAAAAATAAGGCATAATGAGGTGAAGTAACATGTCCAAGTTTACTCAATGAAGAGCAGTGCTAGGATGTCAAACTAGGCAGTTTGCTCCAAAGTCTGTGCTATACTTCCTATAGTAAGAAACCAAGAAGCAAAACAAGAATTTACTCAGACGTATTATTCAGCCATATTTGGCAACAAGGAAGAAAGTACCCTTCATTCACAATAAACACAATAACTCACCATCTATAGCAGTTCTGTCCCTTGGTCTTCCCTCCAAGTTAAGTCTGTATATTTCTCCTGGACTCTCAGCTACTCCTCTGGCTTCAATTATAACCAACTTGCTGAAGACTCCCAAACCTAGATTTTTCAGCCCAATCTCTCTCTTCTGCACTTTAAATGTGCACCAACGACCTAGTAGATGTTTCTCTTTGAATGCTCCATGAGTACCTCAAAATCAACATGCCCAGCACTAAATCATCATCTCCATTACACCTCATTTCCACCTTCAAACATCTTCTTCTTTACCTTACTTCAATAATTGCCTCCACCATCCACCCAATTTCCCAAGTCAGAAACCTGAAGGTCATCCCAGACTCCTTAGTCTTCCTCACCTTCAATATCCAACCAATCACTGCCATGTCTATCTCCTATCTCTAACACATGGCTCTTTATTTCCATTGCCTTAACTTTACAACTTCACAAGGCTATATTAATTTGAATTTAGTGCTGTTCTGCAAAACCAATTATGTGTGTGTGTTTGTCCTGTCCCATCTGAGTACAAACTCCATAGATGGAGAACTAGATATTAGATATATTTCATATCTAACTGCCTAATGTGCACATTTTTGATCAGCCCACTGTTCTCAGAGATTAACTTCTGGTTACTTTAAAGAGAATCTAATACTAAGCGCACGTGTCAAGGAATACATCTTTAAAAACCAGCACTGCCTTTAGAAAAAAAGACTGAATTGTTTTACCAAAAAAAGTAATAATGTTATATTAAACCTATCACAACTCCCTAGAATATACAAATTATGTGTTCAATGATAGTTATTATAAACCATGCACTATGCTATAAACACTTTACACCAGCGGTCTCCAATCCGCCGGCCAGCTGCCAACGGGCTTGTTAGGCAGCGGCCTGTTAGGAACCGCGATGCAAGCGAGCTCACCTGAGCTCCGCCTACACCAAACCCTCCATCCACAGCAGGCGAGCCCCCCTCCACCCCTCCCCTCCGCAGGCTTCCACGAAACCCGCCCTGGGGCCAAAAAGGTTGGGGAAGCTCCATTTTCACAACTCTATAATATGAGCACTGTTATTATACCCATTTTCCAGATGAAAAAACTAAAACTTAAGAGAGTTTTAAACAATCTGGCCAAGGTGGTAAATGAGAAAGTAACAGAAGGGATCTGAACCCCTGTCACAGTCTGACACTAGAGCCCGTGCTCTTTAGCACTTGCTATTTTCCCTCTTAAGGAGATCAAGTCTGTGTTCTAAAACTCGAAAAAAAAAATAAGCCCAGAGCTTAAATCAAAGAAATGTTAGGTTATGGAAACTCAAGCAGTTAAAAAAAGGGACCTGTTTGGAAGGTCCAAAAATTCTTTAAGAAATGTCATTAAACTAAAAAGATCCAGAGCCGCAAAAATACAATTGTAAAAAAAAAACAACAACAAAAAAAACCTGAATGTTTCTTTTCTTAGGACATCATAATTCATAGAAATGTGGTCTCATTAAAACCAAAAACGTTGTCTTATCCATTAGTATATTCTACAAAGAAATTCTACAAATATCAGAATCCTCCACAGTAATTCAACTTTTAGTTCTGAGCGGGTGGGGAGGGCGAGAACGGTGCCAATCGGCACACCGCATTAGGTAAAAGCCTGGGGAACCTCAACCTCCATCGCTCGCTCACTTCCAGACCCTAAAACCGGCGCGCGAGGCCGGTGCGGGGAGAGGGCTGCCGCCGCGCTCCTGGCCCGGGCGTGCGGACGCACACCGGGGCACGCCGCAACTCACACCGCACCAACACCCAGCTCCAGCCCACGATGCGTCCGACATTCCGCAGCTGCGCCGCGAAGGTGCAGACCTTAGGCTCTCAACTTTTCGTTTTGGCCGTACGCCCTACATTCTGGGTGCACCAGCCCTCGGTGAATTGGGCCCCTGGGTGCAGAGAGGGCTCCTGTCAGATTTCTCAAAAAGGCAACGCGGCGTGAAGGAGGGGTGGCCTCCCACCGGCCAGGAGCCCGCCGCGCGCCGCTCCTTTTGTTGGGGTGGAGCGGAGGGCGGACCCCCGGACCCTCCGGAGGGCCCACGGGGAGTGGGCGGGGAGAGCGGGGGGCCCAGCGACGCGGCTCCCGCCAGCGCCGGAGGGCAGGACACAAAGAATTTGGGAAGCGCCGGTCGGCTGGCCGGCCGAGGAGCTCCCCCCACCCGCCCTCCTGTAAGCCGCTACGAAACTCCAGGCCCGGTTCGCCCAAGAGGCGGCGGAGGCAGGCGCCCAGGGCTCCGCAGGTCCGCGGACCCGGCGAGGGTGAGGGCCGGGGTTTGGGGGCCGTGCGAGGCCTCGGCGGGCTACGGCCGCACCACCCGCGAGCCCCTCCGCCCGGCCGCCGGATCCCCGGCACCGCGTCGCCACACCCACCCGCCTCCTAGGCCTCGCCCGGCAGGACTCTCCAGCTCCTTCTCCGGCTGCGGAGGGGCGCCCCGCGCCCGAGCTTTACCTGCTGATCTTCTGGGCGAAGGCGCGGCGCTCGGCCATGGCTGCTGGGAGGCGGCGGCGGTCTGGGCGCGGACCAGCGGGCGCGTGCCTCCTCGCTCGCGCTCCCTCCCTGCGGCCTCCGCCAGTCCCAGCTCCGGACTCGGGAGGCAGGGGCTGGCGGCCGGAGCCGGGAACGAGCCCTGCCGTAAAGCTCCTGAGAGGAGCGCAACCACAAACCGCTTCTCCGCGCCTGTGTCAACCCCCGCGGGCGCGCCGGCTCCCGACGCCGCTGCGGCGGGCGGGAACCGCGGGGAAGAATGGGGCGTGGGGGGGCGGTCGCAGCCGGGGCCGCCTCCCTGCTGTGGCCCGCACGCCCTACAAAGACGGAGGGAGAAGCTAGACGGGGACCGGCGACCTAGCGGGGGCGGGAGCGGGAGCGGGGGCGGGGTGGTGGTGGTGGTTCCTTTTCGAAAAGGAAGGGAAGGAAATGGAAGATGGACTTGCCGAGGGGGTGCTGTGCCCTGCCGCCCGGGATGGCTCGGTTCGGCTTCCTCCAGCGCCCACCTCCGACCTGTTAATGAAAACTACATTTCTGTTGTGTTTCCACCTTGCGAATGGGGTCTGGCTGGAGAGCGAATGGCTTGTGTTAAAGAAAAAAAGCCAGGAAAGACCTTTCTCCTACTGAAGTAACAGTAATAAGAGTTGACTTGTGGTGCTTAGGCCCTAGATTCAAGTTTTACACGCACGGTGTTACTTAAAATTCACAACAGCTCTCTGAAGTAAGTTGTTATCACTATTTTCCAGAGAAGGAATTGGTTCAGAGAATCTAAGTACTGGCCCCCGGTCGCGCAGACGGTAACCTCTTCGACTGACTTTCAAACCCAGACCCCAGACCTCTTCTCTGAAGACAAGTGTTTTCTGCGTTGATAGCACTCCTCCTGGGTCTATCTATTACTTCCCTCTTTTAGATTTCATTTTCTGTTTTATTTGTTGGACGAAGTGAGCTCCATGTACTTTCCCAATTTCACATTCTACCAAATAATTTCTATGTTTACCGCGCTAACTTGATCTTGCCTGTTAAATCCGATTATTAAATAGGAAGTAGCAGAAATCATTTTATTGTTGTCTTGTAATCCCATGGTGTCTACACCGTTTAGTTCCTAAGGTATATTTGCTGATTAGTGAAGTTATAGTGAAATAAAGAAAAGTATATCCGTTTCTTGTACCTTCCCTCATAAGTATAGCAAGAATTTAATATATGTGTTTATTACTATATCTTCACTGTGTCCTTGTGAAGTAGGTTGGATGCTTGTTTTCCTCTTTTACAGCTGGAAACTTTGTAGCATTCAGCCATTGAGTTATTTGCCCAGAGTCACACACTGAGTCAGAGGTGAATGCTTCGATTAGTCAGAGCCTAGCTTCCTGTCCAGTGTTCTAACCAGTGTGAAAGACTTCATTCATCTATTTTGTATAAAGATGTTCATTCCAGTAAAGACAGTCTATTCAAAGAGGCTATGTATGGAGCTTCTAACTAAGTGTAGAGCCCACATAAACTTAAGTTTAGAGCCCACCTAAGTGTTCTAGAGAAAACAAAGGTGCACTGGACTCAGTCCTACTCTCAGGAAGTTTGAGTCCGTTGGGAACGATGAAACAGCTGCTGGAAGAACTGTAAGTCAGGGCTAACTGCATCCAGGCCTCTTGGACACTCCGTATAGGAACCCAGTCTTATCCTGCTACTTCCTTACTATGTAACCTTGGGCAAATTACCTTACCTCAACTCTAAAATGAGGGAAATAATTGTACCAACTTGAAAGACTATAGTGAGGATTCAGAGTTAATTCATGTAAAGTTCTTAAAACAGAACATATGGTAAGTACTATATGTATTAGCTGCTGTTATTATCACTATTATTATCATTACTCATCATTACACTTCAGCTTGTTCTGGGTGCTTGATAGTCCCTGAATCGGTTGTCTGCTCCCAAGATCCCAGCCAGATGTTGTATGCCTTTATCTCTGTTCTCCAAACATCTTTTCACTACTCTGTTGAAGAACTGACCACACTCTGTTTTGAATAGTTCTTTGTATACATGACTCACTAGCTGCCAAAGTGTCTGGAAGGACATTGCATGCACTGTGCAGCTTGCTGGGAACATTCAGAGTGAGAGAAGGATTTGCAGGACCAAGCTGTAAGCAGGACACACTGAGTTTTAGGAGTATTCCACTTCTATGCCCCCACTTCTAGGGAAGAGCTGACAGTCACAGACAAGTCCAGTTTGGGTAGATATCCATGTTCACAGGCATCCAATCTCAGGGATTGCTTGGAACTCAACAAAGGGAGTGACAGTGGAATTGCATTAGCTGACTAGCATCTGTTTGCCATGTTATCCCCTACACATACACACACACACTGGTCTCCACCCACTATACTTCTATGGAACTGATCCCCACCCCACCCCCCAAGCCCTCCCAGTTTAAAGGATGAATGTGTGTGGCCTAGGCCTTGAGAAGCAGAGAAGCACATTCCCCTGACTTCCATAACTAGTTTAGAGATACGCACGTGAATCAAGCCAAGACAACTGGGTTCTATCAAAGCTAAAAATTACATGTGCTATACCAGGGGCCTCCATCTCATTTGCCTGAGAGTGAAGCCCAACATAGCAAAGAGGAGAGCAAAAAATGAAAACCATGAGGAAGAAATGAGCTCCTTATAAGATGACTTGCTCCTTGGACTTTGCTGTTACATGAAGTAATAAGGTGCTCAGGTTTTGTTTGTTTTAGGTTTGTGGTTTTTGCTTTGAGCTAATTTGAGTTCATTCCATTTTCTGTCATTAGCAAATGAAAAAGTCCTACCAGATAGAAGCCTTTATTTAGTCAACACTATTTGTGTCCTCAAAGATTTTAGAGTCTGGCTGAAGAGATAAACAAGTAAAATGTATGTTAACTACTAACAGGAAAAATTGAGGGTGCTCCACAAGTTCTAGATAGCATCAGTTCTCAGCTTCATTTTAAAGACTAGGTTATCACTAGGATATTCGTTTTTCATATGGCAGTGAAAACAGGGAGTTTAACTCTATGTTTCCCCTGTTAAAAGTTTGTGGATCCTGACGGGTATGGCTCAGTGGGTTGGGCATTGTCCCACAAACTGAAAGGTCACTGGTTCAATTCCCAGTTAGAGCACATGCCTGGGTTTCAAGGCAGGTCCCTGGTTGGGTGCGTGTGAGAGGCAACCACACATTGATGTTTCTCTCCCTCCCTTTCTTTCCTACACTCTAAAAATAAATAAAATCTTTTAAAAAAACTTTGTGGGAAGACTGGAGCTCTGGAGCACCAATGGCTGAGCCAGTGATGGATTCAGGACCCAAGTCTCCCATGATGGGGAGATACTGACAGAGTAACTACTTACCAAGAGCCAAGACCAATTTGGCAGAGTAAACTGAAAACAGTGACTTTCAAGTAAGAAAGTGTCAGAACAGTTTTCTCACTAGATACACACAGTGTTCTAAAGTCCTTTCAGCAGAAGACTTAGGGATGTGACAAGAAGAAAAGGGAGAGGGATTCATATTAGTTTCACATTCTAACATTTACTGAGTTCCAGTTTCCCCCTTTAATACAGCATTAAGGAAGATTACGGTTGTGGCAAGGTCAGGGTTCTAAGGCCACAGAGTTCTTGTGTGATGAGGAATTAAATTTTGGCTTTGCAGGCAGGGTGTGTTCTCTTTGGGGATTTTGCAGGGGATAGAGAGTGGTTCCTTTTTTTTAACCTTGGTCTTTAATGAGGCAGCACTGGATTCATGCAGTAAGATTGACATGAGGCTCCCTCCACTGGAAGGCTCTACAAAGGCCGAATGAGTGTGATCCTGAAGAAGAGATGCCTAGGGCATGCCAACTGGGATTTCTTTAATCCCAAACTGAAGTTTAGGAATTGGGCACAAAGTCTAAGCTAGAGATGCTTTTGTCTGCCTGATCCTCTGTTACTCACTTTCTCTGAACACCTAGCAATACAATTTTTGCAAGGGACAATTGAGGGATTCTATACCCTCCCACACTTCACAAATAACAATGCCTATGTTTACTGTTATATTGCCTACTACACTAGTCAAGTATTACCTATTCATCCGTATAACCCATTTGACTTGATCTCTTATTCACCATTGTATTTCTAGCCTGTAGTACACTGTCTGACTCATTGTAATCACTCAGTGAATATTTCTGAGCAAATAAATGCCATGGACTGAAATATTTTGAGATCTTGCCTGAATTTACATTTCTCCAAAAGCAAAGTTTGAGGCAAGGACTTGGAAGCAGGTAGTTTATTAGGAAGTGATCCTATGAAGTTGGACTGAGGAAGCAGAGAGAGTGGAACAGAGAGGAGAAAGTCAGTAAAAGGCATGTAATTGAGGTGTTACCACAACAGGCAATGAGGCTCAACCCAGCCTGCAACCTTCACTGAAGAATTGTATAGTATGCACCTGAATTGTCCCTCTGAGGCCGAGTGTTTGGCTAATGACTTCTAAACTCCTTGGTTGAAGGCTGATCCTAGGGATGTTAACATTCCATATTCCTGAGAGATACGGCAGGTACTTCATTTGGAAAGCCATCTGGGTGCACAATTGTCCACCACACATGCAGCACAAATCAAAGGTGAGCATTGGGGGAGAAATAGGGGGCACCAATTGTATCTATTCCAGACCCCCTGGAAGTGATAAATAGACTACAATTGCAATCCTACCAGAAGAGAATGTATTTACCCCTCATAGTTCTTGTACTTTACAGAGATGGGAAGGACCAAAAGGCCAGGCTACCCCAATAAAAATTGTCTATAAAAGCAGGCTCAGTGCCCACTTAAAAAAAGGCCTATCCCTGGCTGATGTGGTTCAGTGGGTTGGGTGCCGGCCTGAGGGCTTTGCCAGTTCTAACTGACCAATGTTTCTCTTGAACATCAATGTTTTTCTTCCCCCTCTCCACCCTAAAAAATAAATAAATAAAAAGATAAACAACCAGGCCTGCAGTATGCTTTTCCAGATGAGCTGTGTATCAATGTAGTCAGATCTGATAAAGGAAAGTTTGCATAGAAGAATTCTAGCTAATAAAAAGTAATGCCACCACTGGTGAAATGATGAATCCAGGCTTGTACCGTCCAATTCAGTAACCATTTGCCACATGTGACCATTTACATTTAAATTAATTAAAGTTTAAAACTTATTTTTCAGATATATTAAGCATATTTCAAGTATTCGATGGCCACACGTGGTTAGAGGCTACCATATTGGATAATGTACAACTAGAACATTTCCATCATCTTAGAAAGCTCTGTTGGGCAGCAGTACTCATCAAAAGAGTACAGCTGATAAAGCACTAAATACGAGCCTTTGGAGAATTTTATATGGTTAGTTCAGACCAATGAGAATAGAACCTACTGGTCAATCTTAACATCACAGATACAAAAGGCAACTAGTTAATATGTTCCTCTTCACATGATGTAAAGAGGAGATATTTAGGATGTATACAACATCACACATGAAACGGTCCAGGTAGACATTGGAACCCAAATCTGATCAAGCCTCTAGATCTAATTATCACTTTATAGAAAACATAAGGGATAAAGCAAGACCCTAGGGTTGCAATTAGCAAAATTGAAAATATAGGAAATCCTACAGGACAAAATAACCTGGTTCCTTCAACAAAATAAATGGCAAGGAATTTCTTTTAAGTATTAATAATGAAATAAAAGCACAAGCAACCAAAGGTAAATTAGACATCATCAAAATTAAAAACTTTCATGGTTCAGAAGACACCACCATCAGAAAGTGAAAAAATAAACCAAAAAAATGGAGAAAATTTCTGCAAACCATTTATCCGATAAACTTTTCTCTAGACTATATCCACCAATTTTATAAGTTAATAACAAAAAAAAGAAATAACCAAATTTTAATTGCACAAATAAATTGAATAGATATTTATCCAAAGAAGGTATGCAAATGGCCGCAACACATGTGAAAAGATATTCAACATTATTAGCCATCAGGAAAATGCAAATCAAGCCTGCAGTAAGATACCACTTCACACACACTAGGATTGCAAGAGTCAAAAGGACAGCTATAGTGATGAAGAGATTGAGAAATCAGAACCCTTGTATATATATGGCTGGTAGAAAAATGTAAAATAGTGCAGCCACTATGGGAAATAGTCTTGGCAGATCCTCAGAATGTTAAACATAGTTACCCTATGACCCAGCAATTCCATTCATTGGTGTATACCCAAGAGATATGAAGATACACGTTCACACAAAAGGTTTTATATGAATGTTTATAGCGGCACTATTTATAATAGCCCCCAGATGGAAACAAGCCGACAGCTCACCAACTGATGAATGGATAAAATACGGTGTGTCCATACAATGGGATATTATTGGACCATGCTACAACGTGAATGGACCTTGAAAACATTCTGCTAAATGAAAGAAGCCAGACAGGCTATAAGTTGTGTGATTCCATTTTTATGAAATGTCCAGAATAGACACCCATAGAGACAGGAAATAGATTAGTGGTTCCCAGGGTCTGAGAGGAAGGAAGAATGGGAAATGACTGCTAATGGGTGCAGTGCTTCTTTTTGAGGTAATGAAAATATTCTAGCCCTGGCTCATGTAGCTCAGTGGATGGAGCAGAGTCCTGTGAACCAAAAGTGTGCTGGTTTGATTCCCAGTCAGGGCACATGCTTGGGTTGTGGGCTAGGTCCCCAGTAGGGGGTGCTCAAGAGGTAACCACACATTAGTGTTTCCCTCTCTCCTTCCCTTTCCCTCTCTAAAAATAAATAAATGAAGTCTTTTTTTTTAAGTATTCTAGAATTAGTTATGATGGTTGCCCAATTCTATGAACATATTGAAAACTATGAATTATATACTTTAAATGGGTGAATTGTATGATAGGTAAGTCATATCTTGAATTGTTTTTATTCATAACACTTCTGACACCCAACGTTTAAGGTTTTTTTTCCCCACACCAACCACTTCAACTCTCTGGACACCAACTAGGTGACCTATAATTCAATTTAATTCTGATGCTACCTGGTGTTAGCGTAGACCTCCACAAGTTAAGGGCTCAATCCCAGAAGACTGCCTTCACCTCAGATAACAGTTGCCACCCATACTTCTGACCAACCAGTTCTATATCCAGTGGGTTCCTGCAATCCCCTCCTTGGCTTCATTAATTTGTTAGAATAGCTCACAGAACACAGGAAGACACTTTACTTACTATCACTGGCTCACTATAAACAGTAGGAATAAACAGCCAGATGAAGCAGTATTAGGATGAGGTGCAGAAAGGTCCCAGCCCAGGAGCTTCTGTGCATATTACTGAACAAGGGACCTGGCCCTGCGTGGGTCTGCCTAGAGCCAGCTGTAGTGTGTGGGTGCTTGACTTTGTGTAGGAAAGATTTCACAACACAAGTCCAGGCGACTCTGAGGGTGCACTTATTAAAGCTGGGGACAGAGAAACAAGGAAGGGCCTAGCATAGAGGAAGCAACAGGAGAGCCTTGGCTGGCCTCCTTAGCTGACTAGGAAGTCAGAGAAAAGGGAGCCTTGGGGACAGGTTCAAGGAATTAGCTGGCCATTGTGTTCAGCTGTCTGTCTCAGTTTCCCTATTCCACTTGCCAGGGAATCTTCATAGCTTCTTACTATGCTGCCTTATTCCCATTGAGTTAGGTACACCAGTCTTCCAGCATATGAATGTATCCATCAACTCAGAAGCTCTCCAAACCCCATGATCTAGAGGATTTTTTATGAAGGTTCCATTATGTAGGAACCATTGATTAAATCATTGGCCATTGGTGATTGAACTCAGTTCTGGCCCCTCCTCTCTGCACAGATCTGTGATGGGATTGAAAGTTCCAACCCTCTAATCACAAGGTTGGTTCCTCTGGTCACTGGCCCCCCATCCTGAAGCTATCTTGGGCCCCACCAAGAGTCACCTCATTTGCATAAACTCAGACATGGTTGAGAGGAGGTTGTTATAAATAACAAAATGTGCTCCTGTCACTTCTATCACTCAAAAATCCTAAGGCTTTTAGAAGATCTGCATCAGGACTCAAAGACAAAGACCAAATATATATTTCTTATTGAATCATACCTCAATAAAGTTATCATTTAAAAAGAATAAAGTTAACTTGAGATGTTATATTAGCCTAATATATCATATTAGGGTTTTCCAGAGAAACAGAACCAATTGGTAGGGAGAAAGACTTATTATAAGGAACTGGCTCACACAGAAATGGAATCTGAATCCCAGATCTGCAGTTGGCAAACAGGAGACCCACAGAGCTGACGATGTGATAGTTCTAGTCCAAGTCAGAAGGCATGAGAACCAGGAGCGCTGGGAAAGTACTGATAGTTCAAGTCTGAAGGCCAGTGGGCTCAAGATCCAGGAAGAGCCAATATTTCATTTCGAGTTATCTGAAGGTAGGAAAAAAATGATGCCCCAACATAAAGGCCATTAGGAGGAATTTCTCTTATTCAGAGGAAGGTCCACCTTTTTGTTCTGTTCTCACCTTCAACTGGTTGGATGAGGCCTACCCACCTTGGGGAGGACGGTCATCTGCTTTGCTGTCTATTGATTTAAATATGAAACTCACCCAAACCACCCTTACAAAAATACCTGAAATAATGTTTGACCACATACCTGGGCTCCTGGTAACCCAATCAAAGTGACACATAAAATTATCACACATACCAACCCAAATATAACATATGGCATTTTCTGGGTCTGAAAAAAACAAACCAACTTTAAAATAAAAGGCATCTGTGAAACAGTCAGAAAACTCTGATCACTGACTGGGTATTAAGAGATGATAAGAATTATTATTTTCTGAATATCTTCCATTTGTTCCTCTCAATACAGTCTCCACCCTGCTCTCTTCCCCAGAAGGCCCACTTGCATGAGCTGTATTAGCAGGGCTCCCCTGTCCTTTATCTGTTAGATGGACTTGGCCAGTGAGAAATACCAGCAAGGAAACTGTAAGAGGGAGGAGAGTAATATCAGGGTATGAGTACCTCACTCCCCTTCCTGTAAGGACACCTCTTGCTTGCTGTATCTCTAGACCAAATGACATTGCATCTTTCAGGATAGGCAACTTCCTAGACTCTTTCTCTTTCCAGGTCCTGGTAACCATTTCCTTCCCTTAGTCCTATGAGCTTGCAGGTAGCATCAACTTAGGCACTTACCCTAGGTTACTGCACTATACACTGATTTTCCCTATACCTACAACCTTCAAATAAACCCTCTTACAGTTACCTCTTTTTCAGTATGTCATCCAGCTGAAACGTTGATTTAGGTGTGATAGGGGTTTTGTGGTTATACCACAAAAAGAGGGGAGGGAGAGACTTTTATCCCTGAAGACACATACTAAATTATTTATTAATTAAATTATGTAAGTTCTGGGCTTTGCTTTAAAAACAATCTAACGTGATTAATGTTTAGTGGGTGTAAAGGTTCAGCATTAAAACATGAAAAAGTTCCAGAGATCTGTTGCACAATACTGTGACTATACTTAACTCCATTCAACTTTACACTTAAAAATGTTAAGAAGACGATAAATTTAATGTCATGTGTTTTTGGCCACACACACAAAATAATCATCTAACATTGGGCTTATGTTGATAATGGTTGGAGATGGTTGATGGGAATGTTGGAATTCATTGTATCATTCTTTCTAAGTGAAAAAAGAATAGAAAAAAGGCCTAAATTAGTAGGATGTCATCAGGGAGCAGACAACTTGCTGATCAGAGAAGAAAGAGAGTTGGAAGCTCACAGAGTGACTCTATCATGTGGCCAGACTAAAAGGTCCAAGCAGTCAGGGGTTAAGGAAATAAAGCAAGTAGAAGAAATGTTGGCTCAACGGCCAGCTCGCCAGCTCGGAACCAGTGTCAGTGGTGCCCTATCATGCTGTTATTTGATTTCAGTGGCCTAGGATCTGAAACCTGCTGGGGATTGTTGATTCTGGATCTGGGCCCAGCTGAGTTTAGTGTTGTTTAGGAATGGTAGGGTAGATCTGGAAAAAAACAGGTCTGGCACAGAAAGAGAGAGAGAAAAAAAGGAAAAGGAAAAGGAAGGGAAGGGAAGGGAAGGGAAGGGAAGGGAAGGGAAGGGAAGGGAAGGGAAGGGAAGGGAAGGAAAGGAAAGGAAAGGAAAGGAAAGGAAAGGAAAGGAAAGGAAAGGAAAGGAAAGGAAAGGAAAGGAAAGGAAAGGAAAGGAAAGGAAAGGGAAGGGAAGGGAAGGGAAGGAAAGGAAAGGAAAGGAAAGGAAAGGAAAGGAGAGAGAAAGAAAGAAGGAGGGTGGGAGAGAAGCAGGGAGGAAGGAAGAAGCACCAAAGTTCAAGAGTTGGAGTCATGACAAAGTTCTGTTGGGTAGAAAAACCTACATGTTTGTAGGTTGTAGAGCCGTAGGAGGAAAAAGAAAAATTTTAAATATGAGAGACACTTTAAAAAAAATCTCACCCAAGGACATTTTTAAATTACTTTTTAGAGATACAGAAAGGGGGAAACAGAAAGAGAGAGAGAAACATCGATAGATTGCCTGCCTTACACACTGGGACTGGGGATGGAACCGCAACCTAAATACGTGCCCTGATCAGAATCAAAACTGCATCCTTTAGGTGTCCGGGACAATGCTCCAGCCAACTGAGCCACAGTAGCCAGGGAGGCAGAGACATTGCTGATAACCTTGAGAGAAAGAAGTACCCTTTATCTGCTATCTGGGGAGGGAGGAAAAAGATAAAAACCCATGCAGCATTTTGGAGGTGGAGACAAGGAAAATTGAGAAAGCTGCACTCAGATAACTTTCCATTTTCTCACTAAATATAACCATGTAATGCTGATATATTGTTTTCTACCACTATATGGCCAAAGGTAACCACCGTCATATATTTGTTACATAATGTGACCTATCAAATCAAGTGAGCACCTCATCATATAGCCAGGTTCCACCCACACACTTGGGGAAGGCTTACACAGGACATACACACCAGAGGCAGGCATTTGGGAGGCCATCTTAACATTCTGCCTACCACAGCTAGGAAGGGATGGGGACCTGGGTTGGATGGGGTCATTAGTACAACCAGTTCAGTCTGTGACCTTAAAGATAAGACCTTGGCTGGGGAGCCAGGGACCACATTGAAAACTTACCAAGAGATATGGAGAGTGAACCGGCGGCGAAGGCTATGAAAGTCACAATTCCTCTTGACACAGTTGGAGCTGGGGCTTTAGTTCTGGCTCCGCTACAATGTTACTAGGCATGCAACTTTTAGCAAATCGCAACCTTTCTGGGCAACTTTTCCTTAGCTATGAACTAATGTGATTATTATCATAAATAAAAATTCCCTGTTATCAGTATCATATGGTACTTGGACAAGTATGAAAAAGAATTGTAGACTATTATTTTTTCAAATACTTTAGAGAATTGCGTAACTTGATCTGCTTAGGGACCAGTTGATGTAGCCTTGCTTCATCACCTTAAAGGTGAGGGGAAAGTAGATGATTACCCCTTAAGAATGCTGCCGAACCCGTCATTACATGATTCTAACATAGAAAGTCATCTTGTACCTTATTTGTGATATCTGCTCTTTTAATTTATCTATAATTTGTTTTAAATGTCACTACTCTCTCTACTGATTTTGCTCTATATTATCACATGAGTGTTTTACAATAAGTGGGATAAATAGTTTATTGTTGAGGCCCAAGACAGGTTGCCCCCAAATATCCCATAATGGCATACTGATTACTTTGAAATAACATTACTAGATAAGCAGCCAGTACCAAAATGGTACCTTGACCTTCCTTTGTCTCTTAGAATGCAGGAAATAAACCTCTCCTGTGAAAGGTGCCCTTCCTCCTCCACAAGGCCTAAAGAGACAATATTATTACTAGCTCTGAGAGATCTAGGTCTGAAGAACCTGTATAAACAAGCCCTATTGCCCCTTTATTAATTTTCTTCTCAGGACCAAACTTTATTTAGATTCCCCACGCACAAATACCCAAGCCTTGCTTAGATTCCTTTCTAGTGAGCATTTTTCTTCCGTCCTGTTAATTTTTCAACATTTTTTCTTTCTCTAAAAGTATAAAATGTTGTTTTATCCTGTTAATTTTGTCTCGTGTCAATTGCATTGTGAGCTCAGCCGTAAGAGAAAAAGAAGGGTAAGGCAGGAATTCTCGCCCTCCCCAACACCATCAAAACCGTTCTGAGTCGGATTCTGGCTCTGCTTCTGTCTTTGCTGCTGGCTCTAATAAATGATCTACTGTGAAATTGTGAGCCACAGTTCCTGGCTCACAGCTCCCCAAGTCCTTGGAATTTCCTGAGTGATAAGAGCAATAGGAGGAGAGATGGAATAGAAGTTGAATCAATTACCATTAAAAAAAAAAAAAAAAGGAGGGGTTCAGAAAGTTTCCTCGTTGGCAAACCCGGAAGCTTCCACTAGCCACCATGCCTGGCCCTAACTCCACAAGAACGGAAGCTCATTTGTTTGGGATCTAGCCCTCTTCATTTAACTGTTGATTTGTATCCTTTAAATCCTTTGTAATAAGTAAGTAACCTAGTGAGTAAATGGGTTTTTCTGAGTTCTGTGAGTCATTCTAGCAAACTAATCAATTCCAAGGAGGGGGTTGTGGTAACCTTGATTTATAGCCAATCAGAAATACAGGCAACAAAGTCGGAGGGGTTGTTGGAACCCCCGTTTGCAGCCTGTTAATCAGAAGCACAGATAACAACCTTGGCTCTTGAGTGGTATCTGAAGTGGAAGGCAGTCTTGTGGGACTGAGCCCTTTACCTGTGGAATCTGATTTTATCTTCAGGTAGACTGTGTCAGAACAGAGATGAATTCTTGGACACCTAGCTGGTGTCTGAGAATTTTTGGTGCGGAGAAACGTACACACACAGACACACACACAGGAATCGGGCCCAGGAACCCGTTCACTTAATATCACTGAGTTTCACATTCTCTACTTCTCAAACAGTGATTATAATAGATATTTCTAAAAGATTTTGTTAAAATCATTGATTTTATAAAAATAGTTTAAAATCTGTTAGTAGAAATAACGTAAATATTGCTGTAAAAGTTCACTTTTATTTGACATTTTTTCAAAATATATTTTTTAGTACAAAAATTAATTAGCTTCTGAAGGTTGTCAGTTCTGTAAGTTTGTATACTTTTTTACTTATCCCTACATAATGCATTTGTAAATCATAGACCTGGAAGGAACCCGAGAGCTTATCTGGCTCAACTGAAGTGGAGTGAAATAATTTTAACTCAAACTGTCCAGGGGCAGAACCAGGTTCAAAACTCAGGTCCATATATTGCATGCAAATGCTATTTTCATGACTCCACAGTATCCATTCATTCACTGACTTACTCACTCACTGAATAAATATTTTTTGAGTGCTACTGTGTGCCAGGGTCTGTAATAAGGCCTGGTAATACAGTATCATTGAGAAAATAATCCTTGCTCTCCAGGAAGTTGATAGGGTATAAGTGGAGAGGGAAAAAGACAAGGAAATATCAATTATTTGATTAAAATATGCACAGGATACTTTGGGAATACATAAGAGAGAAGTATAACCAATTCTTGGGTGGGCAAGAAAAACTTCCAAGAGTAGGTAACCTGAATCGTAAATTAGAAGTAGAAACCAGCCAGCAGAGAAACTAGTGAGGGCGGGGATGGGGGTTTCCAGGCAGAGTAATCAACGTGTACAGATGCACTGAGCTATGAGAGCTTGCCTTAGTCTGTGAAATGGCAAATGCTTCTATGTGATTTAGGTTTGGCATACAAGGTAGGCATGATAAGAAGTGGAGAAGTAAAACAGAGGCCATTTTAAAGAAGGACTTGGTAGGCAGGCTATGGAGTATAAAGGATGTGCTCAAAGAAGTGGCGTGATTAAGTGGAAGATGGCAGGGAACAGGACAATCTGATCAAATCTGAATTCTACAATAATTACTCTGAGTTTAATGAAGAAAACAAGTCAAAGAGAAGTTGTAAGTGGGGGCAGGAAGACTAAAAGGTTGTTGTGTTATTCCGAGGGTATCAGTCTATAAATCTGGTTACTGTAACATAAACCCAAATAACAGGGGTATGCACAAGATGAAAGGTTATTCCTCACATAGTCCGGGCATAAGCAGTCCAGGGCTGGTAGGGCAGTTCCAGGCCCCGGACTCTCAGGTGTTGTCCTCATCTGCATGTTCCTAGACGGCTCCCCACTACTGCACAGGCGTACAGCCTGAAAGATGGAGACATGGAAGTTTTACATCCCTGCAGCTCATATCCCATTAGCCAGAATTGAGACACGTGACCATTGCCTAGCCATGAGGATAGCCAGGAACCAGTTTTTATTCTTTGAAGCCAATGTGCCCAACCAAAAAACAGGTTTATTACCATAAATAAAGGGATGATGAATTTTCTTGGGGACAACTAGCAGTTTCTGCCATACTAAATAAGAGAAGAAAAGGAATGAACTAAGGTAGTTGGGGTGGAAATGAAGAGAAGTGGAGGGGTAATTAGTAGGGGGAGTTGACTCAGTTATCAGTTTGTTATAAGAGGCAAAGAACAGAGGGGTGCAAAAGATAATGCCCAGGTTTCTGAATTGGTCACCTGGGTGGATGATGGTGAATAACATTTACTGAGTAAGAGCACATAGGAAGAAGTTTAGGGAGAAAATAAGGAATTCAGTTTTGCACAAATGGAGTTGGAAGTGTATTGTAGGGCATTTGGGAGAAATGTCCATCCATTAGGCCAACTTTGGAAGCGACGTGGAAATTTGAGATATGGAAGCACATGTCGCTTGAGCTATGAGAGCAGGGAAAATGTGTGAACTGAGAGAAAGAACAGGCTGAAGTCAGAAATCAAATTTTAAAAGAGAAAAGTAGAGAAGGAATACCAAGGAAAAAGATAGCAAAAGGCAACAATGGAAGTAGGAGGAGAATGAAGATATGTTGTGTCATAGAAGCTGAAGAAGGAAAAGTTTTGAATAACAAGGAACAATAAAAATTACACAAGCCCTGACTTGTATGGCTCAGTGGGTTGGGTGTTATCACACAAAGCAAAATGTTATCAGTTCAATTCCTGGTCAGGGCACAGGCCTGAGTTTTGGGTTTGGTCCCCATTTGGGGCATGTGTGAGAGGCAGCCAATCAATGTTTCTCTCCTTCTCTTTAAAAATAAATAAATAAATATTCAAGAGCATTATGAAGAAATTCCCAAGGGAAATGATGAGCAAGCTGGGGGTTTCTAATAAGATGGTGTAGCCATTACCTCCTAAAGTCAGGGAACCTAAATGAAAGAAATAATAACATCTGTTTTATAGACTGTTGGGAGGATAAAACTAAATGATTCAGGGATTTGGCACATAGTAAGTGCTCAATAAATATTAGCTATTTTTACTGTTGCTTTTGTAATTATTAGTTGTACTATTTTGAATCTATTTGATAACTACCTGTCATCTGCCTCCTATTTCCAAGCCCCTTCTTTATTTCTCACCTGTTCTCTTACCTGTGTATTAAGAGCACTGGGAAAATCTGAACTCTATTTGCAACCCTATTGGTATGACTAAGTCACAGGTTCTGTGTATCATGCAGATTCACTTATAATACACAAAATCAAGTGCTACATATTACAGTTGGCCATGCACTTACTAGAGGACTTTTTAGCATAGTAGTTAAGAACTTGGGGTCAGCAACTGAGACATACTTACACTATCACCTTGGAACTTTAAAAAAAAATTTTCCCTAAAATTTTGTCTCTTTGTCTGTAAAGTCAGAATTATAATAACACACATCATGAGGCTATATGAGGACTAAATACATAATGTTTGTGAAGGGCTCAGCACAGTGCCTGGCACAGCCGCCAGCCTCTGTTACTGCTCTGAGCCAGCCCTCCCAACTTTCATTCCAGTGCCTTTCCCTTTTGGAGTTCACTGTTGCATTTGTTACATTTCAAATCTCTAAAGAAAAATAATTCCCAATTCTCTTGGGGCAGAACAAATATACACAACAGTGATTCTCCCTCTAAATGTAGACATAGCTCTACTGTTTTGTAAACGATGACATCTTATGTTGTGCAGACAGTAAAACACCGCAAAACTAACCCTCTGTCCTTTCTGCATCCGAAAGAGCCTGGGTAGGAGTCAGAGCTGGGAGTCGGTGAAACCTTACCTTTTGTATGGATCAGTGTCTGAGTTTTCCCTTATCAATAATAATGAATTTGTACTGGTGCATCCTTTCCTGCACAATCTTTATGATAAAGAACACCGATTCAGACCCCACCACATCTCTAGTAAATAAGGGTGAGTAGGAGACAAGATCACCATAGGCAGGATTATAAAAGTGAAAACTGAGAATAACTAGGAGTTAGCCAGATGAGGCTGCATGCTGAGGTCAACAGAGAAAAAAGTAGAGTGGAGCAATAGCAGATATGCCTTCCTGATGCACTGTTTTAACCTGCACTATCCATATCCAGTTCGGTAGTCACTGGCCACACATGGCTAGTGAGCACTTGGAATGTGGCTCGTGTAGATTGAGATGTGCTATCTATAAGTATAAAAGCACACTGATTTCAAAGATTTAGCATGAATAAAAGAATGTAACATTTCTCATTAATATTTTCTATTGATAACATGTTGAAATAATATTTTGAATATATTGAGCTGAATAAAATATATTAGCAACAATAATTTCATCTGTTTTTTTTCTTTTTTATGAGGCTAGTAAAATATTTTAAATTACCTATGTGGTCCACATTTGTGGCTTTTATTGTATTTTTACAGGATGGGGCAAAAATGAGTTTATAAGCTGCATAAAGACACAGTGTAAAGGTGTGCAAGACACAGTTTATTCTTGCATTATTATTTAATTACTGTATTATTTCCCATATGAACTACTGTAAACCTACTCTTGTGTCACCCCGTTTTGAAAAGTATTGGTTTGAGAATCCAGCCATGCCTAAAGTTATCTAACCCTGACTAATGAAAGCCAGTAAATTCACGTTTTTGCTTAAGGCATTCTGAGTTGAGTTTTTGATGCTTGTCACTCAAAGAGTTTTAATATTTATTAGCAAAATTACTTCAGTAAGTATGTCATCCCCACTGGGGGGAAGTGGAGAAGATGTGAGAGGCAAAGCAGTCTGGAAACCTGATTTCCCTGGGCGTCAATAACAGAGCATTCTCTTTTAGGCAATATTGGTTAAGAGTAGGGGGAAATCATTTGATTTTATTATGCTTGGGTCAGAAATCGAACTGCATTTGGTTAGTACAGTATCCCTGGTTGTCTGGATGGACCAGATACATGTTTTCAGTCATGTACTTGATACATTTGATGTACCCTCTTGGCTTCCAGTGTGAGTCCTCCAGTCGGAAGGAGCTCCCTCTCTGCACAGGTTGGTTCCTTGTATAATCCTCCATAACAGAACGCTCGAGCGTGGAGTTCTAATAAATTGTTTATAATCTTAGAAACTGCTCATTAGTGCTTTGTAAAAACATACTGTTTTCACTTGTGAGCGCAAAAGGATTATTCTATTTCTTTAATTCTGCTTTCATTTGTGTAGTTGCTAATGGGTAGATTTGTTTAAGAATGATGCAAACTGTGAAACGACTAACAGAGAAAAGGAAAATTCTTACCTGCTTTTTACCTAAATAGTCGCTTTACCGAGAAAATAGTCTAAATTTAAAGTTTCAGGACAGCAAGGAAAACGTGAAAACAATGTCCTCATAACAAATAGCACAATCTAAATTGAATCAGTTTATGTTGCTTTTCAGTATAGGTCACAAATTGATATAGGAGTTTATCATTTATTTGAGCTAAATGTGAAAATCTCCAAACCCAATGAACCTTGGAACGCATGCATCGGAAAAATAATAGAAACATATCTGGATTTTTAAAAATAAATCTGTCATCCAGCCACAAAACACTCCACACCTTCGCCAGTGATGAATTGAAATCAGCAGAGATGGGCAAGGATGATGAAAACTGTGTTCAGAAAGATGCCTGTGAGGGGGAAAAAAAAGCAGATAGCTCATGTTGACTCAGAGACAATTTCATACATGGAACATTAGCTTTAAAAATGAAAGGACACAAATAGTCTACAGAAGTAAGATGCCTGACTTGATCTTTCCCGGCACTCCTTTCGTCATGCCTGACTTAACAGAAGACCTTATTACTACCAGCAAAGTTTTTCTCTACGACAATCAAGGGAGATTAATAAACTGGAAATAATCACTTTCACTACAATGGTTCTCCTTTTCTGCCCTGAATTAAGAAAAACATGTTTAGTTACCAAATTATTTTTAAATGTTTTATATGAGGAATGTATTGTTAGTTAATTAGAAAAAAATAAGAATAAAATTTTCATGTTATTTCTTAAAGAGATTGGTTTTCACGAAAGCAGAACTAGTTCTGTAACTACACCAGTGTTGGGTATCCCAAATCAGCACCACCACCGCCACCACCACTACCACCAGCTACTTTTTATTAAATGCAGGACATTGTGCTTAGTACTTTACATACATTATCTTTCATCTTTGCAACAATAGAAAGATACAGTACTCCGAAGGTACTGAAGAAGAAATGAGATTTTCTGAGGCTAGATGGCTTAACCAAGACCACCCAGCCAGCATTCATAATTCAGATCTGATGGCACAGTTTGTGCTCTTTCCACTAATTTTTACTTTTTTTTACTTAGTTGTTGAGACAATCTTAGTTAATCTGAAGGGCCAATAACTAGCCCCCTTTCTCATCACCTGATATCTACATCAATGGGAAGACAAGACATAAGAGTAAGGCAGTGGGAGCCAAAAGAAATCACCTTTATTACTGACAAAGTTTAGGTCAGAGGGCTGATGTCTAAGCAAGTGAACTTCCTAACACAGAGTCCGGCTGCACCCACCAAGAGGTGGGCACTGCTGGAACTGGGCAGACCGTCCTTTGCCCCCAGTGTGGGGAGTGCCTGTCCCCATAAAGGCAAAGACATAAACACACACTCCTTGTCTTCAACTCTTTCCCAAGAAGAAGAAGCTGAATTGGTCATGTCCAATTTCTTTTTTCAAACGTCACCCCCAGAGTGGAATAAATGCGGAGTTGGCAGAAGATCAGAAGCACTATACTAATACATACACTGATGGGCTCCTGTCAAGTAGAAGTAACATCAGGAGGAGGAAAGTATCTTCAATAACGCTAATAGCACGCTCACCGGTTAAATACATCGATTTGTCTATCTAGAAGGTCCCAACTGATTGATTTATAGCTCTTTTTAATATTGTTGATAAAAATTTATTTTTTCCAACGCCTTATAAAGTTCAAGAAATTACACTGCCTATACTCAGAGTTTTAATAGTATCATCGCTTTATCATTACAAAGCAATTATACTAAGTGCCTACCTGTATGTAACCTTGGAATAGACACTTTAATCTGCCATTTTACCACTGCTATGATTTCAAGAGAGGTCATTTATTTTAATAGATTATGAAACAGGAGAGTATAGATGAGCTCAATCCTAACGGAAGCTCCCAAGGGCCATTATCTGTCTTATTCAGCACTGCTCCCGGGCTTAGTGCCTGGCGCATAAAGAGTCTCAATAAATATTTGCTGGATAAATGAATATACTTTTCCCTAAAATCTCACGTTTATTTAGATGGTCTATATCTAAGTTTTCTCTTATAGACAAGTTAATATTTGCAAAGGAGTATGTTCTAGGAAACTTTCCAAATGGCAAAATCCTTAGTATTGAATGAATGTCTTAGAGGGAGAGGAAAACCAAGAAGACAAGAAGTATTTAAAGAAGCAGGATAATACTCCTTTTCCGAGTGGACATTTGTGCATCTTCTCCCCCCAGCATTTTCTCCTCTGCACAAACTCTATTCCCCTCCTTTCCTGTCTTTGTACTCTGCTGCCGCTGCTCCTCCTTCCTATCCTTCTCTCCCTCTTCTTCCCCTTGGAAAGAGGAACAGCAGCTGCTTAAGGAACAGCTACATCAATGCTGAGTGAGTGCTCTGCACCAGAAAAGGCAGGAGGTTTCTGGACCAGGGAGCTTGAGCTGACTGGGGAAGATTAAAGCCTACAGATTTCTAAACCTATGGATATCAGTATTTCTCAGCATACACCTAGCTCACTAAAAATGGATAAGTAATTATTTTTAGGCCCATAATGGTTCCTACCAGGACCATAGGCAAATTAACCAAGCAGGCAAAAGCGTAATGATTCCCTGCTCCTCCAAGGATTTATGGTCTATATTGCTGTTTCCTTGTCCGAAGTCCCTCATCGTTCTTCTGGTTTGTCTTACCCAAGCACTGTACTAAGTACTTCCTTCTTCCTCCCTACTTCTATTAGTCAACGGTATTAGACAGAATGCGTAGGAATATATTCTAACTGGTCTAACTGAGAAGGATACTAAAAGACATCAAGTTCACAGAATCTCCCAGAAGGTGAGAGAACCTGGCTTGGAGGACCACTGCCCAAATGACAAGACAGAACTCCACCAGAGAAACAGTATATAGTTTCCATCACGGACTCTAACATGGGGCATGGACCCTCCTAATAGAACCTCTGCTACTGATCCCTGGGAATCTGAATGCACCTGCTTCTCTCTTGCTACATTGGGTCTTGACTCCTTTATCTCCCAAGATGCCAGTTCAAAGTCTGGTACAAATGTATCAGAATGGAGAAGCCTAACTGCAAGAAAGGTTGAGAACATAAGGCTTGGCTTCTATTCATTTGGGTAAAGAAACCACCAAATATAAGAAGAGTATTGAAAGGTGATGTGCAACCAATAAGAATGACAAAAGTATACCACTCTACTCCAGTTAGCCTCTCAACCCCTACTGGTGTGAGCCCGGCAATCAGCAGCTTAAATTCACACTCAAGTATAAGTAACTGATGGTTTCTTCCTTGGAGAGTTGGCAATTAAAAAGAGGAGCTTAATAACTCAAATAAATTTTTAGTTATTGAAATATTTATGTGGAGAAAAATACTTTTAAAATGAGGGTACTTCTAGCTCTTTCCATGCTGATAACACTTCGCCAACATGGTGAAGTTCCCAAAACCCACCAGACTTTCTGTAAGAAATGTAGCAAACACCAACCCCCCAAAGTGACAGATACAAGAAGGGCAGGGTGCTCTGTGTGCACAGGGAAAGAGGCATTGTGACGGGAAGCAGAGTGGCCATGGTGAGCAGACTAAGCCGATTCTGAGCAAACAGGTTAAAAACTACAAAGAAGATTGTGCTGAGGCTTGAATGTGTTGACCTAAGAGAATGCTGGAAATTAAGAGACCCAAGCATTTTGAATTAGGAGTATATACACGAAAAAAGGGCCAAGTGATCCAGTTCTAAGCTTCATATTTTATTATGAAAACAATAAAACCTTCAGGTTCTGTTAAAAAAGGAACTTCTGGCATTTTTTTTAATTTCTTCACTTAATACGCATTTTACTGAGGTTACATTGTACCATAGAATAGGTTAGATTCTGAGGAGACGTGGTCCATGCCCTTAGATCGAGATCATCTTGTCGGGAACAGAGAAAAGTTAATAAACGTAAAGCAACACATTAAATACAGAAATGGTGATGTATAAATGGATATTATATACATACATATAGAGAGAGAACATTCCTATAACATATACATTTAGGAATATACATTACCCTATGTGTATATATTATATTCCTATATATTTGAAAAGAGGCAGTTAGGGAAGATTTCTCGGAGGCCAGTTGAAGCAAAGACAGAAAACAGAAATAGTGTGGTGGTGAAGAGGGGCAGAGAATGTGCATTAGAGGGATCCTCATGCAATTTCATCTTATAGAGGGAAAGTAGCAGGAAAGGGGGTGAACGGTGACATGGCGGAGACATACACAGGAGGAAGCCCCAGAATCACCCTCACATTCTGTGTTAATGAGTTTAGACTCTGCCTAGTAGCTGATGGAAAGACTTTAAGAATTCAAGTAAAGGATAAGATGGCCAAATTTGTATTTTAAAGAAATTGCTCTGGCTGGTGGGTGGAAAATAGATTTGAAGGCGTTCAACACTAGAGACCTGGTGAATATAAGTTGTTGGCAGCCATCCGGCCAAGAGATTTTGAGCTTCTGAGCTCTGGTAGTGATTTTAGAAGTGGAAAGGAGGGGCCTTGGTTAGTAAATGATGTGAGCTTGGTCTTACAGAGTGACCAGGAGCCAACCAGGCAGCAAAGTGAAACAAGACATTCCCAGGAAGGTTAGGAGGCAGGGTGAGGTGGAAAAGCAAGACATGTTCTCAGAAGTGGATAATAATTCAGTGTGACTACAACATAGGACCACTAAAGTGGTTATTAAAGAAAAAACAGAGCTGGTCAGCAAAGTGGTATAAAAATATTTTATTTAGGAACTATTGCAACAGAGGGAATGAGACCTCAGCATTGACTGAAAAAATATCAACTAGGTCTTGTGTCACCAAAAAGGTTTTCTTTGGGAAACAGAAAGGGTTACTACCCAGTGCATGCAGGCTCTGCAAGCCACATGCACCCTCTGGCCAAGAGGGAGGGCTATTTATAGAAGAGAAAAGGAAGTTAAGGGAAGGGAAAGTTAAAACCATAAAGCTTTATTGTAAACATAGATTTATTCTTGTAGGGTTTTTACAATTACACAGAGTGTGTGAAAACTTCCATAAACCCCAGCGCCTGTCATAGATGCTTCTACCGAATACATTTGCTTAAAGTTCTAGTTAGTCTTCACCCATACTATATGGAAAAGTGACAATTTATGGGAAAAAAACAGGATGGGGTGGGGAGAGGGTTGGAGGTGGGTGGTGGTGTCAGTCAGTAAATAGAAAATTCTTGCTGATTGTAGGCCAGAGTGCTCAGGTATCACTGGGGAGATAGTGGCAGATGAGGCATTTGACCAGATATTAAGGGTGAGGGATTCTCTCTAAAGTGACTTAGCAAGATTCCTTTTTAAAATAGGCAATATGGGCCCACAAAGGCAGACACCAAAGTCCAAGGTAAAGGTCTAGTTGAAAAGAGGGCTTACAGGAGTCACTAAAGTTTGGTCAAGGAAAGCACCTTTGTCAAGATAAGACAAAAGGAAAAGCTGTTTGGTTAGTAAAAATCCAGTTCATAAAGGTTCTTTTTTCATGCTTCGGAGTTTGGTCTCCTTGGTAGCTTATGCTTGCATACTAATCACACCCACCTCTTTCTCCTTTGTAAGAAAGGGGTTCTGATTTCCATAGGGTGCAAAAAAATCAAGAACTAATTGATAGGAGGGCCACAGCTCCTCTGGAAATATTCAGAACTATAATCAAGAATTCTCACACTGTGTGGGCCTGTAGCTCCCTTTATGATCCTGCAAACATCATGGTCTAAATTACCACTCAGTGTTATTTGAATACAGGCTACTCTTCCAGTCCCTCATTTCATTGCATTGACTGAGGTTTTAGTGAGTCTATTGTTAGAAAAGGAAGCATTTGTTCCTCAAGTACAGGAAATCACCAAACAATTAACTTCCAGGGCTCGTGCAGCCTGGGTCAAAGGCCTCAGTGGGATTGTCTTTGTTTCATATCAGGCTATTGAGGAAGTGTTTTTGTAGGTCAGAATCTTGGCTTCATGTGCTGTTTTCAGTCAATGGAGTCAGCTGTGAGACCTCAAACAGTGATAACCATCTAGAGCAAAATGTGAATATAGCAGTCGGAGGTCTGCCACAAGGAAAGGAAGTTTTCAGAGGGGCAGACAGTTTTCTCTAAAATACATTGTAATTTGGATATTCATGGGTGGGAAGGGACACTTATGAAGACCAGAAAGAAACGAGCGTGGGAAGAATGGGAAAAGAAAATAGTTATTACATTTTGTGGCCAGAGAAGACTCCACCCTTGGATACAGGCCACTCTTATGGGTAGGCAGAGACAGGTGAGGGACACTAGGAAGACTTCCCTGATCCAGAATATGTCTCAGGGAGAAATGCCATGGAAGGTCTCCAGAGGAAAAACAGACAAGCACGAACTGAGGTGGGAGACCAGCAAGAATGTGCTTCCACAATGTCACAATATTTTCCAAGAAACCATTTTGAATGAATTATTTTGCTAGCTGAGGAAAACTGTATTCACACCCTGGGAAAATACTGTCTATTAAGAAGGTAGTAACTGATTATTATTATTACTGAAAGCATAAAGTCAGCCCCATTTGCTGTTTGGCGCCATTTGCCTAGCAGGCCTATGACCTTGTTAAATAGGACTGCCATTTCACTCTTCTGAGTTTATGTCCCCAGGACTGGAAATCACTGTAAAGCAAGAACAGAACTAACCACTTCCTGGAGCCACAGGTGAAAGATAACACTGAAACAAACTGCAGCCTCCTGTACAATGGCCCAACAGCCAGGGGTCATATAACAGCAACCCCCCCTTTTTAAATCCAATTACACCTAATAAAAGCTCAAAGCCCCTACCCCTTGATGCTGGCATATCTCTCCACACCATGCCCCTCTCCTTTCTTGGAGAGTGGATAACAATTTTATTCTCTACACTTTCTTCTCTTTGTGAATTCTTTCATAGCTGGTGTCACCAATCACTCTAGCAATTACTATTCTTTTTTTTAATGAAGAAGACAATAGGAACTAAGGACACAGGCTGAAGATGCTACAGACCTGGGTACAAATAATAGTTCTGTTACAAACTTAACGGTGTCACTTTGGATAAGTTCTTTCTTCTGTACCACTTTCCTCATCTGAAAAGTCGGAGTAATATCTCATCGATTCCAAGTATTTGCTGAACAATGTGGGGAAGGAAGGAAATTAATTTTTCCCTTTACTCCTCTTCAGTTCAGTGGCTAACACTCTATAAATTAGACTGACAAAAGACAGTTTAACAAGAAAAAACAAGCATAAGTTCATTGACATGTGCATCATGCATATACATGGGAGCACTAGAGGCGAATAACTCAAAGGGGTGAGCAGAACTTGGGTTTATATAGCATCTTAACAAAAGAATAATACATTTTTAGAAAAGTGACAAGACAGAGATAAAGGGCTTTGAATTCCCAGGGTTGCAAATTGCGGGAAGGCCAGCATATGGGGGAACTAATAGAAGATAAGGGCCACTTGGTAAAGTTTGCTATGTAGGTTTCTCTGGTGTCTTTGGGCTAATAGGGGGCTAGAGTTGTCTCTAGTAATTAACTTTTGTCCTTCTTGGTAGAGAGAGGAGGGCAAATATTTTTGCAAATTTACAACCTGCTTTTAGGCAAGTAGGTGGAGGGCAGAGGGCTTTTCTTATAGCAGCTTCTTCTGCATTACGTAAGATTGTAACTTTGATCTTGCTAGATTCTCCCTAGTGAGTTTCTCACTTGATGGCTTTCATGAAGTAAATCACCATAAGGAAATGTCTCTGAGGCGCGGAACTGAAGACAACAGTGAGAGGCACTGAGGCACTGAGGCCTCAGTCCACCAACCTACAAGGAACTGAATGATGTAAACTTGGAAGAAGACCCTTCCCCAGTCAAACCTCAGATGAGAGCTCAGCCCTGGCTGACTCCTGATCACGGCCCAGTGAGAGGTCCTGGAGCTGAGAGCTGAGCTAAGCTATAATCTCTGATCATACTATACTCATAGATCATACTATGCCCATACTATGCCCACAGTATGATCTCTAAGTGTGGCCCGGAGAAACTATGAGATAGTAACTGAGCAATGTTTTAAGCCACTCAGTTTGTGGTAGTGTTATTACACAGCATTAAATAATGAATATAACTAAAGTATAGAAAATGTCACATTTCAATATTTTTCTTATTTTATTTTTTTAATCCTTACCTGAGGATATGTTTTTACTGATTTTAGAGAGAGAGGGAAGGTGAGAGAGAGAGAGAGAAACATCAGTTGGTTGCCTCCTGTCTATGCTCCGAGAGGACTGAGCCCGCAACATTTCGGTCTACGGGACGATGCTCCAACCAACCAAACCACCTGGCCAGGGCTTAATATTTTTCTTGATTAAATGAAATCCTTTGGGATATCACTTATCAGGGTTGGTAATTCAACTATTGTCATTTTTATAAAGTCCTACCTCATTCTTCATAAAAACCTTAAGGTTTACATAATTAAAGAAAACTGATGTGGGGAATAGGTGTGTAGAGTTCTCACTCCATTGATTTGTTGCCATAACTCATATTGTCCTAATCTATATAGTCTGGTCAAAGGTGGCTGCTTCTGCCAAAGATATTATCTACTCCCTCTGTGCCAAATTTGGCAACTAAGACCTTCACTACAGAGAGAAATTTACAGTTTAGTGTTCAGTCCCCAGATACACACAAAGCCTTCGCCCATCAAAATGTCTATGACTTCCAGGCCGCCGTGAAGAAGCAGGGTGCAGAGCCCCACAACTAGAGGGCCTAGCACTGCCCATCCACCCCCCCATTTCTACTCCAACCCCCACCCCCTCTCAAAACCAGAAGCCATTCCCCTTTAGGCCAATCGAACAAATCTCCAAGAACCTAGATTTCAAAAGCAGCATCCTCTTAACCAGGTGTAGGAAGCCTAGACCTTACCAGACAGAATGCAGACTACCCTCCCCTCTCCCACACCCACAGTCCCTCCCCCAACAAGAAAGGGGGGGAATTATATCTTATTTTCTTGTGATTCTACAGCAACTGGAAGTCATTTGGTTTGTTGTTTACATTGCTAGCCGCGCAGTCAATCAGGGCAAGATGAAAACACACACTTTCTCTTGAAGTCCTCATTAATGTGAAAGATTCTGCTTCCTTAAGAAAAACAATACTTACTCCTCCTAGCTCTAAATTCTGCAGGGGATTTTTCTTTTTATGAAAAGAAAGGTTGGCAGTAGTAAGATCCGTAAGTTATGACCTACTTAGGTCCAGTGGTAAGGGAAATTCTGGTGCCAGTGACCCTGGGCCTGGGCTTCACTTGGTATCAGGCATAGGATCCAAATGTGTCTGAGGTAAGGAGAGAACTGATTAACTGGTAGAAATCATATTGTGGAGGGACTGACAGGTACCATAAAGAAAATATATTAAAACTGAGCCAAATGCAAACATTTATATTTCATAAGCTCTAAAACAATCTATACTATTTACTGCTATGATCTTGGCTCTTGTGATTTTTGGTGCTTTTGAAATTTTTTCCCTTTGAAACACATTGGGCAACATTCCAAGTTATCTACTTAACCAAATCTGGGCTCTGCCACAAAAATATGAATTTAGTTTTTGAACAGTTCATGAAAATTAGCTTTTCCTTTTTTTTTTTGCCACTGTCTCTTGACAATGCTGCATTGTACCTCCCACTCGAAAGCCAAGAAAGACAATCCAACTCCATCCTCCTCCAACTACTTACAGGAAAGAACAGAAACAATTTGATCAACTCCAGCTGGGCGGCACAAATGCCTGAAAGCTTTTTTTACATTTTTAAATCCTGTGTGACTCTCACTGAAGGTACTTTCCAACAATTTGGTTTTATTTTTCTTGAATTCTGTTTTTGTTGCAGAAACCTTCAATTGTCTAACACTGGTGGCATTTAATAATCTCTGCCAAGCCTAATTCCAATTCATTTGCTTGAAAGGTTTCAATGACCCTGGGAGAAGGTTTCGTAAGCCTCCTTGTTCTGTGCAGTGGGAATTTGCTCAGGATGTATTAGTCAGACTGCCTCTAAGTAAAATAGATTAACTTATTTTCTTTTATTTTAGGATGGAAATGGAAGGAAAACCAAAAACTATGACCATCACTCTGCCTCCCACCCCAGTACAGGTTGAATCTGCAGTATTGCAAGAAGCAGTGTTTGCTTCAGGGAAGTGTATATATACCTGATATTACTTCATGTCATTCTAGTTGGTAAACAGGCAAATTTTGTTTTAACAATGATGTATTCATTTTAATATGTATTGGAAGAATATAACACATGAACTCATTATTTCGTGGATATTATTGTTTCAGAGTAGGCTGAATAATAACAAAAAAAGCCCAACATAAATATGAAGTAAATGATAATACAAACAGCATGGCCAAGTCCTGAAACTAGTACAGGAGCAATGGTGTATGAACAGCTGATGTTTAAGACACGCTGTCTAATTGAAATACATGGGGGTTTGTCTTAAGTCAGAACTGACTGAAATTCCAGTAACTCCCTAGCATGGGCAAGCTTTAGGCAAGTTCATAAGCCTCTCTAAATCTCAGTGTCTTCATTTGTAGTGTAAGGACAATTCCTACCTTATAGCATTGTCAAGAGAAACCAAGCTACTGGATTTATAGCACTTTAAAATTTTATTTATTTATTTATTTATTTCCAGAGAGGGGGAAGGAAGGGAGAAAGAGATGGAGAGAAACATCAAGAGATATACATTGATCAGTTGCCTTTCACATGTCTCTCAACTGGGGATCTGGCCTGCAACCCAGGCATGTGCCCTGGCTGGGAACCAAACCAATGACCTTTCAGTTCACAGGTCAGCAACCAGTCCACTGAGCCACACCAGCCAGAGCGTATAGCATGGTTTTATAAGGAACCCTGTGTGGGCTTATGAAATGATAAACATCATTGTTTGATTTGTCCCATGTATTGTCATTTATCTTAAGCAAAAATCTTGTAGCCACAAAGCAAGAAAGTAGCTCTGCTGTCCAAAACTGGTGTTAGAGAATACGGGTGCCTCTGAGAAATAGGGAGGCTAATGAACAGGGGGGCACTGTTTTAGGGATCAGGAGATCTGGCTTTCACCTTGGACCTTCTATGGCAAGTGACTTAAAAAGCAACCATGAAAACAAGCCTTGTGCCTGAAAAAATAATTCATCTCAGTCTTCTTCTTGACATGTTTGATTATCATGGGATTGTTTCAGAATTAGAAGAATATGACTCAAGTTCAATTCAGGTCAGCAAACATTATTTTTCAGGACCTAATTCACATCTGACACTGTGCTAGTTTTCAGATGTAAAAATGAATAAGGCAGGGTCCCTGTGCTTTCATTAACTCATTCACTAAATGTTTCCGGAGTACCTACTGGGTGATGGAAACTATGTGAAGCCTGGGGAATCAAACGAAAACCGTTAACTGCCCGCATGGAATTCACAGCATAAGAAAAGTTATAGACAGTATTAAATGTTTAAGAACTAGCTCCCTAAAAAATAAATTAAGAAATGTATGTGTGTACATATAAAATTTTCCCAATGGAAAGGATGTGTAGCACACAATTTACAAATAATAATATATGCTTTATTATAAAATCATTACAGCCTCTTGATTCTCATAGAAGGATGTTGTTGATTTTTACAGAGTTCTTACGTGTATGCCGAATCTGTGGCCCCAATTGACAAAGGAGTGTGATTCCAACCAGAAGTTGGTTGATATTTTCATATAAGTTAAAGAGTATGAAGAAAGTAAGCAAAAAAGAAGAATGGGAGAATTTCACTTTTTTGTCAGTGCCAGAGTGATTTCTTGGATCTCTGAGGTAATAGTTTTTGAATCCTAGAAGAATATATCCTCAATTTTTTGTAATAGTCACATCTTAACTACTACAGACACAACACATTTTTAAGTTTAATTGACATTATTATATTTTTCTCCATGAGTTTCTTAAGTCTAGGCAATAAAAAAAACTAGGAACAATCTGTTGTTTGTAGCTTTTAAAAATTTCTGTGTTACAAATACTCCCACTATGGCCACTTTAAGCTACTAATATGATTTCATTAAACATGAAGTTGGAAAGAAATATATAGCATATTATATAATATTTCACTAAAATAATGAAGTGATGAGTTTTGAGTATTTATTATTTTTATATTTAACAATTTATTTCATTGTAAGCTGTAAGCTATATTAAACATTGTAAGTTTATTTAATTTAATTTTAAGTAATGGTTGTTTAATAATTTGTCACAAAAATCCAGAAAATAAAATTATTTATTTTTTGTGAACTAGTATGAGCTGGCTTCAGTACCATTGGAAACTTTATAAGATATCTCGAAATAGTAGTATTTGCACATTTTCCCACTCTCTTGCATTTAATCTTTCCCCTGTAACTCAGAGAGATCCATGTTGCCTTGAGAAACATGACTGATACAGTGGGAAATAAATAAAAGATCCTGATTGTATGTGATAGATTGAACACAAGCATTCACTATGAATTTATCCTGAAGTCCCAGTAAAGTGACCCCCAAAAGGCATAAATCAAAAAGGGCCAAGAGAATGGGAGAGAAGTCAACACAAAATTTGGAGCATGGAAGCAGATGAGTAAGTGAGAACTAATATGCTAGCGCAGAGAAAGCTCAAAGCTAACCTTGCTGAGGGGAAAGTTAAAGATGCTTCTCAACTTATGGTAGGTTTACATACTGATAAACCCACTGGAAGTTGAAAATACATTTATATGTCATACGCCTAACCTACTGCACATCAAAGCTTAGCCTAGACTACCTTAAGTGTTCTCAGAACACTTGTATAAGCCTACAGTTGGGTGAAATCTTAGTGTCACTGCCTAGCATCACAATAGAGAGTATTGTTAGCCAGGGAAAAGATCAAAATCCAAGATTCAAAGTACAGTTTCTACCAAATGTGTATTGCTTTCACACCACTGTAAAGTCCAAAAATCATAAGTTAAAACATTGTAACTTGAGGACCATCTGTAATAACAAGATGATTCATGCTGTGAAATCCCTAAAAGCTCAGGAATTGAAATGTAAAACTGGAGGAAATCTCTGAGAAAGTAGAACCAAAAAATAATAATGAAAATGTAAAAGAGATGGAAAATAGAAAAGAAAATTCAAGACCATTTTACATCTAAATAATAAGTGTTTCAGTAAGAAAGAAGAGAGAAAACAGGAAAGATTATGAAAGTAGTATTCAAGAAATTTTTCCACAATGGAAAGATATGACTTTCCAGAGTAAGAACACTCACTAAATGCTAGCATGAGAGATTTTGAAAGATCCACACCAAAGCACCACATAAGAAGTTTTATTTATTAGAATAAAAAGAAGTTCTGGGCCCTGGCTGGATAGTTCTGTTGGTTAGAGCATAGTCTGGATACAACAAGGTTGTTGATTTGATACCTGGTCAGGGCACGTATAAGAAGCCATCAGTAAAAACATAAATAAGTAGAACAACAAGTTGATCTCCCTCTTTCTCTCTCTTCACTCCCCCTCAAATCAAATTAGAGTAAAAAGAAGTTCCAAAGAGAAAAAAGAAGCCACAAACAAAGAGCTTAGATTTGGAAGGATATGACTCTTCTGGCAATGCTCTATGCAAGAAGACAATGAAGCAATCAATGTCTTGGGAAATCCAAGGAAAATAGTTTCAACCTGGACTTCTTTATTCAGCCAAACTTTCATTTGGTATGAGGCTAGAATAAAGACATTTTCAGACATTCATGTTTTTAAAGACTGTACTTAACAGGTACCCTTTCTCTGGAATTACTGGAGTATGTGCTCTATAAAGCAAGGATGCAAAATAAGGAAGAAAGATGCAGAATTCAGAAAATAGGGAATCTAACACAGGGAAAGGAAGGGACCCCCCAGGATGAACATGAAAAAGACTCCAGAGAGACATTTGCACATTTCTAGAGAACAATGTATTGGTGTTGGGGCAAAAGAACAGAGGGCTCCCCCAGGGATGTTGCCACAAAATGAATAAAATTAAAAAACAATCAAATGTATTTGAACATGATGAGAAGAAATCTATAATTCTGGAGGAATGTTTGGGGGTAAATTAGTCATACAGAAAACTAAGTAAACAATAAAGACAAATGTTAATTCCAGGAGAAACAAAAGATTGTGCAAGAAAGGAAGTGTAATTATTATATACTATATGATCGGGTTGAGTTAGCCAAAAGTTACAGAAAAGTAATCATATAGGGGAAAATGGAGGAGGAAAAGGATGTATGTAAATGTGTGTGATGGAAGGTGGAGTGGGCTGTGTTGTAAGACGTCTTAGTCTTTATCCTCCATGGCAGGAAGCCAAAAGATACAAAACTGAGAGATCTTGAAATAGCAGCAATATAAGAATGTTATTTAGGAAAATGGAGGCAAGTACCAAAAGAATATTCAGCTAATATAATGAAAAAATATGTTGCTCTTCAGAAGTGAGAATTGGAGGTTGAGAAGGAAGAACAGTTACTGCTTTTAAAAAATTATGTCTTCCATCCAAGTACTAACCAGGCCCGACCCTGCTTAGCTTTCAAGATCAGACAAGACGGGGCACGTTCTGGGTGGTGTGGTCGCAGACAAAAAAATTATAAGTCTCATAGTATCATTTGACTTTTGAATCTCTGCACAAACGTCAACTATTGTTTTAATAAAGGACCAAGAAACACCTAACATTCTTTTTGTTTTTTCAAATTTTTTTTGAAAATAAAGAGAATGCAGTAAGAAAAGTGGTAGTGGTGTGTAAGGGAAAGCTTCAGCCCTAATTATTATTTATGTAGTATTGGGGAGTGGTAATTACCATCTCTGTTACAAAAATAATCACACCCTTAAGTGTTCTAAAAGAAAACTATAAGGAATCATGGGCACTTAAAATAGGGAAACTCAATCTCATCTCGGCTTTCTGGAGGATTTCCATACAGAAGCTTATGGGTTAGCCAGAGAGACAGATTATAAACAGATAATTTCAATGCAAAGAGGTAAGTAGAAATAATAGCAGTATACATAAAGGGGCTAAGAGCATGTAGAAGGCATTTAGCCCAGTCTGGATGGGTCAGGAAGGACATGCTAGAGTAAAGAGAATGGCTAAAGATGTGCAGGAGGGTAATGAAAGATGCAGAACAATAATCAAATGTTTCAGAAAGGTTTTGAACCTTTGTATACATAGGTTGGAAGTTTCTAGACAAACGTTTTAACCCAAAAATCAGAATCATATCTGGTTTTAATATTTTAATATCCTTTTATAGAACAAAAATAGTAATTTTTAAACAAACTGACTGGTATAGAAAAGCCTTTATTTATTTGGGTCTTAGTATATTTCTTTCAAGCTCTATTCCTCGTCTTGTCCTAGAGATATAAGAAAGTAGAAGGCAAGGGGTCTTGGGAAATATTTACCCTAATTCTTACTCTTTTTTTAAACTTCAAAACATTTATTTCAACTTCGTCCACTTATATTCATTGGAATGAAAAATATACATTATTTACCAATAAATGCTTAGTACTTTTATTACAATTACCATATTTGAAGAAACTTGAAAATCATTCTGTTAAATGAAAATAATACAAAAAGTTATCTTTCTTTTGTTCTTATCATTCATAGTATATTTGGTACAGAACAGACCTGGGGGGATGGTGAACATTATACTACTACCAAATGGACCCACCCTTGTGCTCCAAGGGTCCCTCCCCCTGGACTAGGTATGCCTTGCCTGCCACCAGGGAAAGATGTCTCTCAATGCCAGAGATTGGTGAAAAGAAAAGGAATCGTTTATTTAAAAAGTTATACAGACTTAGAGCGACGACTTAATGTCTTCATTAAAAATACTAAAGTCCTTTATAATACCCACAAACACACAGTCCTTCCTTCTCCCTTTGCCCAGTCTGGGGTACCTTATCTCAGGAAAAGAAGTAGAAGTCCCTGGTTCAGGAAGCTTGTTGATTCTGGCACCAGCAGCTGTGTCACCGCTGTGATCTCCAGTTAATCCAAAATCATGTGGCACCTCTCATGGCCCACCAGCAAGAATCCTTTTACCTCATTTCTTCTAGGCAAAGTCTCTCCTGCTTTCTAAGCAACATGGCAAAAAGGGCTCACCCTAAATCTGCACAGTCCCAACTTTTGCCAAAGCCAAGTGGTCCCCAAAAGCCCCAGCATGGCTGCCATGCCTGGGTTTAAATCTCATCGCTGATCTTACTCTGCAGCCTCATTTCTGACTCCTCCCACAATCAGTTACACCTGCTAACATCCCCTTATTCTTCCAGCGTTACTGGGCTATCATAGTAAGTCCAGGCAGGCGTGGCCCCATGGTATGGAGCCAATCATCTATAAGCTTTTACACAGGTGCTGTAACCAGAGAGAGTTGCCTCCCAGTTACATCCTGCATTAAAGTCACTCCCATCACTTCCCTATCTCAAAGCATGGCCACAGTATTTAACATATCTGTGAAGCCAGTTAAAGCTTATAGATATGTTAAATGACCATTCTAGAGGTTATCTGCAAAACTGTTGCTATGCAAAACAACTCTCAATGGCCCCACATCATGCCTCCATCCCACAGCTCAAACTTGCGGTAAGGACCTCCTATATATATCTTTTCTAATATTTCCTGGAAACCCTGAGCTCTGGATCCCATTACAAATCCCCATATGCTCCCCTTCCTTGGCTGCACTCTGTTACATATTCAAAATGACATTTTTACAGCATCCAAACCTTTCATCAAAAATTCAGAATATGGTCCTATAAGCCTAACAAAATGGCCGTATTTTAAATTTAATTATTTGATAACCTTGAATCTTTATAGTAATCTGATTGAACTAAGAGTTTAGAGATGCCGGACAATAAAAGCTAGGGGAACTCTCTCCCTGTTTCTAGCTATTAGCCAGGGCTCTCTGGGTTTGTTTCAGTCTGCATTCTCAGTCGGATTCATTACCCAGTAGCTTCTGGCCTTTGTCTCCACTTTCTGGCGATGTGTTTCATTGCTGACTGGTTCTGAGGATGAAATCTGCCTTCCCCACTCTGACCCTTGGCCCAGAATCTCACTTATTCCAGCCCCATGGACAAGAGGGAAGAGATTTCATTCTGTTCAACAGTCACCTGACCAAGTTTGTTTAAAGATATCCTTTAGGGTCTGGAAAAATACAGTCCATATAGAGTTCTCTATGTGGTAGAATTGTTAGTGATTTTTATTCTTTTTTGATGTTCTAATTTTTCCTCATAAACATGGGAGGAAGCAAGGGTTATATACCAAAACTGTATAAAGGGCTTCTGCTCTTTATATCTTCTTCAACCAGAATAGCTCAACTTTTCTGTTTTATTTTTTAACTTTCATAGTAAGATGTTCATAAAGGATTCCTTGGCAAAAACAAACAGAACTTTTAAAATCACTTGTACACTCAACACATCACTTAACTCTCAAAACAACCCAGCAAGGGGGATCAATCATTTTTTAAAATTCTACTTGAATGATAAGGGTATGGAAAGCAACAACTATTGACTGACTGAGCCTCCTTCATAAAGCTGGTTAGCTTTATATCTGGGCCTAGAGTTCAAGGTCAAAAGTAATTACAGTATAAATTGTTTGGGAGCTCAAGGTGGTAGTTTCTTGTGGTTACCAAAATGTGAGCCCAAAATCAGATTTCTAATATTCATTCACCACTCTCATATCTTCCCCCGACACTGCTGGACTCACTGATACCCAATTACTGCAGCTGAGGATTAATTGTCCCAACACTGATGCTTTGGTGATCATTTTTCTAAATTAAACACTGGAATTTGTAATCTAGCAAAAGAGCTGTTATTGAAATGCATGAACTAATTTACAGAGAAAATCTTCCAGAGACATAAAAGTTAAAATCCAATAAAGGAATGACCTTTGTTATGAAAAAAAAGAAAAAAAGAAATCAGGTCTTTTCTGGAAAATCTGGGACATTGAGCCATTAGGCGTAATGTGCTTCCCCCTGGGGACATAGGTCACTTTCAATATTTGCCAAAGCATTAGATCATTTCTAAGCTTTAATAACTGAACTGTTTCAGCGTGTTTTGGTAAAAGTTTAAAACCTCCCTGGCCCCATTTTATCAAACATACACCTTGGACTACATAACATCTCTTTCTTAGGATATTAGTGAGAGAATAACAGTCTGCTTAATTTTTATTATGCCTGTAGTAGAGTTCTGGAAGAGGATTTGGAGCAATAGGAGGAATTTGTAACCTGAATAGGAAAGGGCTTAATTATTCAACTGACTAAAAGTGTGTCAATCTCTGCTCAAATGAACTGAAAATCAGAGGTAAACTTTAGATCAAAAACAGAACTCAGAGATCAAATAAGAAGACATGTATAAAAAAGAGTTGAAACTAATTTGTTGTTGAATAATCAGAAAATACAGATACTTAAAAGAATAAAGACTACCTGAAATTCTACTATCCAGGGATAAGAATTATTAAAATTTTACAATATATCCTTCCATACTTTATATGCATAATGCATATGTGCAATAAAAAGCTATACATTCTGTTTTATAACCTGCTTTTAAAAATTCATCAATATATCATAAACATGTTTTTATATCAAATGAGAAGATAGAATTTCATGTTAGTTACTACATATAATTTTATTAATTTGTCAAAATTAATACAATTTTGATACAGAAAATCTTTATTTGGTTTGTTTCTGAATTTTGACATTTAATAAATATTAAAATGATAGGCTTTTTAAATAAGATTTTATTTACTTATTTTTAGACAAAGGGGAAGGGAGGAAGAAAGAGAGAAGAGAAACGTCAATGCGTGGTTGCCTCTAGTGCTCCCTGCTCTGGGGAACCTGGCCTGCATCCCAGGCATGTGTCCTGACTGGGAATCAGACCAGCAGCCCTCTGCTTCACAGTCTGGCGCTCAGTCCACTGAGACACACCACCCAGGGCAAAATGATAGACATTCTTATGATCAAAATCTTTGGAATTCTTTGTTTAGCCCTGAAGATAAACTCCAGGAAGTGGAATTATAAGGTGTATTTGTTCAAATTCTTTGGTCGCAAGCAACAGAAACCCAACTAGGACTAGCTTAAGGAAAAAGGGCATTATTGACTTACATTCATTCAAGAACTTTAAAAAATTAGAGCTTCCTTTCAGCTTTCATCTCAGAAGAAGTGAAGGTGCAACTTTCTTTGGTGGTCCCCAATCCAGGTTCATCTGACACCAGCCACCTTCACCAGGCCTCCGAAGTTAGACCCCAGTGAGATCAAGTCCTGTACCTGACGTGCACAGGCAAAGAAGTGGGTGCCATGTCTGCCCTGGCTCCAAGATTGACCCTCTGGGTCTGTCTCCAAAAACGGTTGGTGATGATGCCACCAAAACAACCAGTGGTTGGAAGGGCCCGAGGATTACAGGGCAACTGACTGTACAAAACAGACGGGCCCAGGCTGGGGAGTCCCTTCTGCCTCTGCCCTGAGCATCAAAGCCCTCAACCAGAAAACATAAAGAAGCAAAAAACCCATTAAGCACAGTGCAGATAATCACTTTTGATGAGCTTGTCAACATTACCCAACAGATGCGACACCTATCTTTAGCTAAAGAACTTTCTGGAACCTTTAAAGAGATCCTGCAGACTGCCCAGTCTGTGGGCTGCAAAGTTGTTGGCCACCACCCTCATGACATCATAAATGACATCAGCGGTGGTGAAGTGGGATGCTGGGCCAGTTAAGAACTATGAAGAAAAAATATTTCAATTAAAGGTCATTTGACAACCAACAAATTAAAAAATACAAATGACTAGAGATTTTGCATGTTGAAAACTATAAAGATGTGTTCATTTCCAAGGTTGAACCACAGATATACTCAAAGTTATGCTTGTTTGTTTTTCACAGTTCCTACCTCATATAATTCCTCTTTTATATACTCTGATCAATACTCAGCTAAACGATTAAAGGGAACCCTCCGCAGATTCCCAGAGTGCTCTCTGTATGCCACAATCTCCTCTCTGGTATGCTGCCTTGTCCTTCCATGACCCCACCTCCACCTTCTCAACTCGGAGACATTATGAGGCTCTTCCCGGGTTCCCCTTTCTGCTGTATAGCATGGGAACTCTCTCCTGACAGTAAAATGGAGTAATGAAGTACTTTTTGTTTTTGTTCTCTCTCGGGAATCATACTGTTCTGTCTGATGTCCAATGTCTAAATATAATTTGTGTGCTTTTTAATTCAGAAGGGAGGGTCTATATGGCCCCTGTCATTACATGTTGGTACAAAATGAAGTCTCTATTTCAACAATTATTTTGGGAGTGTGTATCATGTGCCAACCACTGAGGATCCCTGTTTTTTGTATGGCACTTGACCAAACTACAGAAACGTTAGAAGTTGAACTGGTTCCAGGGCCATCAGGATTCAGGGATATAAATGCTACCAGATTTCAAGGTCTCTGTCTCTCTCTGGGAATTGATCTTAGACAAAGGGAGGCACCTCCTTTAAGGTTATGTCTCTTCCCTGGGAGCAATCTGCATCCAAATCCTAATCAATGAATGATACCAGGGCCTCCCCTGTTGCCTTGATTCAAAACACCTGGGAGGGGCCATCTCAGCCTTACAGGAGGTACCCATGAGATCTGTGCAGGGGTCTGAGGAACTTGAGAAGGTCTCTTGACAGATCTGAAGAAAAAGGTTGAATTTATTTTTTAATTCTTTTAAAAAATATATTTTATTTATTTGTTTGTTTGTTTATTTGTTTATCTTTAGAGAGAGGGGGCAGGAAGGAGAAAGAGAGGGAGAGAAACATCAATGTGTGGCTGCCTCTCATGTGTCCTCTACTGGGGAACCTGGCCTACATCCAGGCATGTGCCCTGACTGGGAACCAAACCAGTGACCTTTTGCTTCACAGGCCAGTGCTCAATCCACTGGGCTACACCAGCCAGGGTGATTTTTTAATTCTAAATAGATGAGGATGAGATGGAGAAAAGTAAATATGAAGTGAAATCGCAAGATTGTCTCAATTAAGAAAGACCAGCCACCTGGCCCTGTGGCCTCTCTCTAGGACTGCAGATCTTCATCAAATGCTGGAATGCAAGTAGGTTTTTTGGGAAAGCAGTGAAGAGACTGAGCAGCTTCGCTCCTGGGCTGGCCTAGGATGGAATGGAACTGTAGAGCACAGATCTCCTTAGGCTTTTGAGACATAGTCTTAGGAAAGAAGTTCTAGAACTTTTCAGTAACAGAGATAGGGCTATAAACTCTAAAGGTAATAAGGTTTAACCAGTGAATATCTGGATGTATCTGTGAGCAGCAAATAAAGCTATACTTTATTCTCCAAACATTTGAGGCACTAACAGTAAAATTCATAAATGCCCCCCAAAAGTGAGAGCACAATCAAAATAAAGGTAAAATGGTCTGGGAATACAAAGGTCCTGAACAACTAATTGATATATTTAAAAAATTACAGATTGTTATGTCATTGCTGAGCTTTGTAATGCATAGAAAAACTGAGGGAAGAATTAGGCGGGTCTAAAGTTATAATAAAGAAATGAGAAGAGAGACTTCCGGGGAACTTGGAGGCATAGGTAGACACACTGTGCCTCCTCACAGAACCAAAATGAAGAACAACAAAAATTTAAAAACAAAAAAAACAACCAGAACTGACAGAAAATTAAACTGAATGGAAGTCTGACAACTATTCATCCTGACCAGTAAGAGGGGTGAAGTTGGCGGCCAGCAGAAAGGGGTCGTGGCAGGAAAAAGTGGTGGCTGGCACCTGGGCGAAAAGGTGGCACCCGGCAGACCCTGGGCATGGGGTGGCAACGAGCAGACTCAGGGAGGCGCACAAGGCAGCTGGCTGACCCCGGTCACACATTCACACACAAATAAACCAGGCAAAAATGGGCACTGAGACAGGCCACACAACGCAGGGCTCCAGTGACAGGAACTAAAGCCTAAAAGCACCAACTGAGAACACTTGTGGGGGTTGAGGTGCCAGGAGAGACTCCCAGACTCACAGGAGAGTTTGTTGGAGAGACCCACAGGGTCCTAGAATGTACGCAAGCGACCCACCCAGAAACCAGCACCAGAAGGGCCCAATTTGCTTGTGGGAAGCGGCAGAGGGGACCCAAATTTGAGAGAGAGTGAAAAAAGCAACATTGCTCCCTCTCTGACCCCACCCCCACGTACAGCATCACAGCCCAGCAACTGGGTCGCCCCACCCTGGTGAACACTTAAGGCTCCACCCCTCATACATAACAGGCACAAATAGACCAAAACATATGGCTCAAACAGAACAGATCAAAGCACCAGAGCCAATACATCGAAGCAACCAAGAGATAGCCAACCTATCAGATGCACAGTTCAAAGCACTGGTGATCAAGATGCTTACAGAATTGGTTGATTTTGGTTGCAAATTAGAAAAAATGAAGGCTACACTAAGTGAAATGAAGGAAAATGCACAGGGAACCAATAGTTATGGGAAGAAAACTGGGACTCAGATCAATGGAGTGGACCAGAGGAAGAAAGAAATAATCAAACAGAAAACAACCAAACAACCAATTGTACTTCCCAGATAAAGTCAAGGTAAAGGAATTCAGTATCGCCAAGCCCTTATCATATGAACTGTTAAAGGGACTTATCTAAGAAAAAAATATGAACAGTAAAAAGACATCAAACTCACAGTTGTTAACAACCAAACCTAAAACAAAAGCAATCTAAGAACAGGAAGCAACTAGAACAGGAACAGAACTACAGAAATGGAGATCACATAGATGATTAGCAACAGGGTAGTAGGAGGAGGAGAGAGGGGGAAAGGAACAGAGAGTTAAGTAGCATAGACAGTAGGTAGAAAATAGACAGGGGGAGGGCAAGAATAGTACGAGAAATTTAGAAGCTAAAGAACTTAAGACACATGGAGATGAACTAAAGGGGGGGGAATGTGGGTGGGAGAGGGTGTGCAGGGTGGAGGGGAATGAAGGAGTGGAAATGGGACAACTGTAACAGCATAATCAATAAATATAATTTATTAAAGTAAAAAAAGAAAGAAATGAGACAGCAAGAAAAAATGAAACACTTTCCAAGGAAAATTTAAGAAATACATTATGTCAACAATAAAAATAAATAAATTATGTTCATCCACCTATAATAACATAAAAATAATCAAAATCCTAGGCTCCAATAAAAACATTTCCAAAAGTGGTCCCTTATGTTGTATTAATTAAAAAACAAAACAAAAGAAAACAAAAAATCTTCTCCTCTTTTAACTATCCATGTAAAAAGTATTTCTGCACCTGGCTGGTGTAGCTCAGTGAATTGAGTGCAGGCCTGTGAACCAGAGGATGACAGTTCAATTTCCAGTCAGGGCACTTACCTGGATTGCAGGCCAGTTCCCTGCAGGGGACGCACAAGAGGCAACCATACATTGATATTTCTCTCCCTCTCTCCTTCCCTTCCCCTCTAAAGATAGATAAAAAAGTTTCTTTAAAAGTACTTCTGCAAATGAATTTATAGATATTGATTGTAAATCCTATCAGAAGATGGACAAATGAATTACATAACTATTGCGGAGCCATTTCTAACTGGGGCGTTTTGATGGTGTGACCAACCTGAGGCTTAAAAGCTCACATCTGAACTGAAAATAAATTAAGAGAGCCATCTACTGGCAGTTAATTGAAATCAGTTTTATTCATTTGGTTTCTATGCCAAATATACTTCCATATAGTATAATCTGACCAACCTTCATGCTATACGTTGTATGAAAGAAGATCTCTTGAAATACAGATAACCATGTTTAGGAATTATTCTTTAAAATTTGGCCAACATGACTATTGCACTAATAATGATGATGACAAGATATATGATGTTTAGTAAAGTCAATATAATAGGAGAAGACAATATATGTCCAGCACTGGTTCAGGTACTTACATTAATTTTTTTGTGGCTTTCACAATAACCTTGAAAGGGAGGTGCCATTATTATTCTTATTTTGAAGATGAGCACAGAGAAATTAGATATTTTGTCCCAAAGTCAGGCAACTAGTTTGTCTGAACTTGGATTCCAACTCAAGTAATTTGACTGGAAAGTCTATACTCTTAACCATAACCAGAAAAAAAAATCTATTGAATTCATATTATATAATAGCATTGCTATGACTTATAGAGCTACTAAGACAAATTTGAGAAAGTTACAGTTAGTTAGGATAAAAATGCAAACATAGATACATTTTAGTATAAATAACGTGCTAAGTTAGTTAACACATGCAAAGGGTGCTGTGAGACCACCAAGGAGAGGCCCTTAGTTCAGCCTAATGAGGAAAGATGGGTGTAGAATCTTAGCTTGTTTGCCTAGTCATAGCACCAATCACACTAAAATATAGTTGCCTGTTTACTTTTCTAGACCACAAGTCAGGGGCTATGACTGCTTACTCACTCCCCCAACTCCTGTCCTCATCCCATACTGGACATTAACAAATATTTGTTTAATGAATAAATGTAATTCACTATTGAGAAAAAAATCTGAGACACAGAGTGTTGATAGATCAGCCTGGAGGCGTGGCCAAGCCATGCCCAGAGAGCTTGACAGGCTATAATAAGGAGCTATTCTGTTGAACTGTTCTACTATTCCTACATGATCTCATACTTCCCATGGATTCAGAACTCACACAATTTTCAGTTTTTCTCCAGAACTGTAGTAAAGTAATTCTGAATGCCTGCATGGAGTGTCTAATTGGGAAATCCCAGAGGTACCCAAGACTTAAGATGTTAACACATTCAAACGGAACTCATGTTCTTCTCCAATGCCAAATCTGTTCTTTTACCTGTTTTTGTTTATTTAAAAAATTGAGATATAATTTACATATTACTAAAGTCACTCTTGAAGTGTACAATGCAGTGATTTAGTATGTTTACTAAATACATAATATATGTACAAAATACGTAGTATAGCAATATTTATTAAATAAAAATTTGTAAACTTAAATAGTTTAGACAGAGGAATAGCTAAGTAAATTATAACGTGTCAATGGAATACAAGGCAATCAATTAAAGAAGCAGAGTTATTAACTGGAAAATATTCAAAACAAATCACTGAATCCAAATAAAGTAAATTTTATTATGTTTGTCATAAAGTACATTACATATACATGCAAATTTGCTATATATAGGGAATACACATACAGTATATATATATATATATATGTCTATATAGAAAAGGATGTATACACAAATATTAACAAAATTTTAGCACTTGGTAACCAGATTATAATTTTTAGCTTAGATTTTCCACTTTGATTTTTGCATTGAGTAGAATAGCAATTTTTCTGATCCATTTTCAAGTGTATTAATTCTATTTTCAACTGTCTAGTCCACTGTTTAAGCTTTTCATTAAGTTTTTATTTAATTGATTACATTTTTAATTTCCATTTTATTGTTTTTTTATTATAGCCTTTCTTGATGGTGTGAAATAATCTCATTATAGTTTTGATTTGCATTTCCATAATGACTAATGATGTGAACATATTTTCATGGGCTTATTGATCACTGGTATATCTTTTTTGAAAAGTATCTATTTCTATTTTATGTACTTATTTACTATATTTTATTGATTATGCTATTACAGTTGGTCTAATTTTTCCCCCTTTACTCCCCTCCACCCAGCAGCCCCCATTCCCTCAAGCAATCCCCAACCTTTGTTCATGTCCTTGGGTCATGCATATAAGTTCTTTGGCTTCTCCATTTCCTATACTGTACTTAAGTCCCCATGACTATGCGATAACTACTAATTTGTGTTTCTTAATTCCTTCACCTTTTCATCTATTCCCTCAATACTGCCTACCATCTGGCAGCCATCAAACCATCCTCTATGATTCTGTTTCTATTCTGTTGTTCATTTATTTTTTTAGGTTCAATTGTTGATATATATGTACTTATTGCTATTTTATTGTTCATAGTTTTGATCTTCTTTTTCTCAAATAAGTCTTTTTAACATTTCATATAATAATGGTTTGGAGATGATAAACTCCTTTAGCTTTTTCTTGTCTGGGGAGCTCTTTATCTGCCCTTCCATTCTAAATGATAGCTTTGCTGGATAGAGTAATCTAGGTTGTAGGGCCTTGCTTTTCATCACTTTGCATATTTCTTCCCAATCCCTCTAGCCTGCAAAGTTTCTTTTGAGAAATCAGCTGACAGTCTTATGGGAACTCCTTTGTAGGTAACTCTGCTTTCCCCTTGCTGCTTTTAAGATTCTCTCTTTATCTTTAACCTTTGGCGTTTTAATTATGATGTGCCTTGGTGTAGTCCTCTTTACATCCATCTTCTTTGGGGCTCTCTGTGCTTCCTGGATTTGTACATTTATTTCCTTCAGCAAATTAAAAAAGATTTCTTTCATTATTTTTTTCAAACAGATTTCCAATTTCTTGCTCTTCCTCTCTTCCTTCTGCCATTCTCATGATGCACATGTTGTTACACTTGAATTTGTCCCAGAGGCTCCTTATAGGTACTATCCTCATTTTGGGGGAATTCTTTTTTCTTCTTGCTCTTCTGATTGGTTGTTTTTTGCTTCCTTATGTTCCAAATCATTTATTTGATTCTCAGCTTCATCCACTCTACTGTTGATTCCCTGTAAGTTGTTCTTTATTTCAATTAGTGCATCCTTCACTTCCAACTGGATCTTTTTTATGCTTTTGAGTTCCTCACTGAGCTCCTTGAACATTATTATAATAGTGTTTTGAACTCTGTATCCAAAAGATTGTTTATTTCCATTTTGTTTTTGTTCTGTCTGAGTCCACTTGGACTAAGCTATAAAGCAATCTGCAGCAGCTGCTTCTTGTGTTGGTCTTAGAGGTGCCCTAGAGAGGACAGGCTGTGAAGGAAGGCCAGCTGCTATCTGGCCTGGGGACATTTAGCAAGGTATGGTGGCTCACCAAGGCCAGCTGCTGCTTATTTGAGACGATTTAGAAAGATCAGAAGCATGAGCCAATACAAGTCATTTGTATAGAAAAGACACTGTTTGCTACTTGTGTGAGCCCATAAGTTGGGTACAGCAGAGTCTCAGAGAATCACCAGGGAGGGGCAAATAGTGTGAGCCATGTGGGTGACATCTCAGATATGGTGCCCTCACACTCTGTGGCTCTGTGTGGGGAGGGCTCAGAAGAGGAGGAATGGCCTCTGCCAGCAGTTCTGTCTGGGAGGAAGCTGTCCCCCAGCTCTTGCACTGATGCCAGAAACTTCAGTTCCTCCCCATATGCCACTGGTGCCTTTCAAGCTGCTGCCCTGGTGCTGGAGCTCAGAAGGAGTGAGTCTGAGTAAGTCCATGTGCAGACCCTTTAAGAGGAACTGCCTGGGGATCCAGAACTTTCTTCCCTTGACTCAATCTCCAAAGATTTTTACACCAGAAGCCACCAGGGATTTATCTTTCTGGCATTGGAACCCTGGGCTGGGGGGCCAGGTGTGGGGCTGAGACCCCTCACTCCCAAGATATTTCTCCTGATTTTTATCTGCCACATGTGGGTGTGGGACCAACCTATTCCACGTCTCCATGTCTCCACCCCTTCTACACAGTCTGGGTGGATGTGTTTTCTTTAATTCCATGGTTGTAGGACCTCCATTCAACTCGATTTCTGCCAGATTTGAGTGGTGGTTGTTGTAGAGTTGAGTTGTAATTTTGATGTGGTTATGTGAGGAGGTGAGCCGTGTTTACCTAAGCTGCCATCTTGGAGCCACGATCCTACCTTTATTTCTAGAAGTTCTGTTTGGTCTTCTTCAAATCTATCTGGCTTTTTAAAACAATATGATTTTTCTCCTTTCATTTATTTTTAAAATCACTTTAAACACTCTTATTGCATAGGCCCTATCAAATAATTGTATTTCCAAACATTCATGGGTTTCTAAGTACTTGTGTTTGCTATTTCACTCATGACAAATTGTTCTGTGTTTTTTTTTTTTAAACTGGATTGTGATCACATCTTAAACAGAATAGGAATTTTCTGTTGGCCTCACGTTAGGGTATAGTCTTTCAGGAAAGTGTGATAGTTGCAGTTGATTCTCATTATTTACATATTCCATATTTGCAAATTCACCTATTTGCTATAATTTGTTTATAGCCCCCAAATCCACATTCATGGTCCTTTCTCTGTCATTAGCGGACATACTCACGCATGGAGCTGTGAAAAATAGGAGTTCCCTGCTCACATTCTCAGCTGAGGTCAAAAAAGGCAATACTTTGCCTTCTTGTTTCAGCTCTCACATGGTAAACAAGTGTCCCTTTCATGGTATGTTTATTGCTACGTTTTCATTTTTCACATTCTTGGGCTTTTTGTTGGCTATTTTGTTCTTTGAAATGGCCCCCGCGCTAGTGTTATAGTGCTGTATCTAGTGTTGCTAAGTGCTACAGGCTGTGATGTGCCTTACAGAGAAAATACCTGTAGTAGAAAAGCTTCATTCAAGGCATAAGTTATAATATGTTGACAATGGGTTCAATGTTAATAAATCAATAATATGTATCATTTAACGTCTTCAAACAGAAATACACATAATGGATGGTTATATAGACAATGAAATGGTAAAGTCGTATTAATGCAGGGTAAGTGGTGTGTGGGGGGAGGGAGAGGGCAGGTAGTTTCAGTGTTACTGTCCAAGCTATGGGGTGGGGGGGATGTTTTGGTTCTTTGATTCACTTTATATCAATTACTCAACTTGAAGATCCCTACCACGCATGGAGTTTAACTGCAGGCCTCAAATTACCAAATCTGAAAATCTCTAAAATCCACCCCAACCTGTTTTTATTTTCTACCAACATTCCAAAATAAGATAGCAAGAGAGTTACATTTACCTCTGGCTTTCCTTCCTCCCTCCCTTCCTTCCTTCCTTCCTTCCTTCCTTCCTTCCTTCCTTCCTTCCTTCCTTCCTTCCTTCCTTCCTTCCTTTCCTTCTCTTTTCGCTCAGTGTATGTTTTCCATATACTTTGCATTGAGAGAGTTTGGAGGTTTTCTTGTTCAAAATACTACCTTTGTTACATTTTTTCAATTACAGTTGACATTCAATAGTGCTTTATATCAGTTTCAGGTGTATACCTCTGTTACTTTTATAACTAGGAAAATGGATCTTTAGGAATCCATATATAGCCCTGAGCATCCAGCTGAGGAGAGAGGTGCAATGAATACTTCAAGTACTATAGTTTGCAAAATAGAATATAAACAGTGTTATCCAATATAAAGGAATATAAAGAGGAAGAGCCTGGGATTTAGATTTAGACAATTTTAGATGCAAATGCTACTTCCTTCCCTTATCCCCATGGGATCCTGGGCAAATCAGTGAACTCTCCTCAGCTTCTCTCAGCTCTACAGTAAGGACAGCCAGCATACAGAGCTGAGACTAGAATATATCAGGTGTTTGCTAAGATGTGATTGACTGAAAGCTTAAAAATAGCTTTCAAAATGTGGTCTGCAAACTTCTGGGGTTTCCAAGACTTGTTCAAGAAGTCTGCAATCAATACTTTTTAAAATAATAATTCTAAGACATTGTCTGTCTTTTTCACTACATTGACCTTTGCACTGAAGAACTGGGACTTAATAAACACGATCTTTGTCAGCTTTTGTGTTCTGGAGAGAAATAAAGAATAAATATCAAGAGGAATTTTCCTCTGGGTACTTTTTTATTTTAAAATATATGCATCTAATGTTTTTATAATTTTATTTAAAGTTTTGTGATATTAAGTTTTCATATTAATATCAGCTTAATATTAATATCAAGTGAGTAGCCTTTTTCTAAACCTTCCTCCAATTGAAAGTTTGAGACTTTGCCTTTAGGTCAAGTGACAAACTGACACTTTTAGACTCTTTTCCTCTTTCTTCAAGATCATTGAATTCTTGAGTCTCCCAGCACCCAAAATAGTTAATTTTTTATTGTGCAAGAGAGAAAACAAGAGAGCAAGACAGACAGACAGACAGACAGACTGACTGACTGACAGGAAGAGAGATACACACACACACACACACACACACACACACACACACACACTATTTTTAGACTCAGGAGAATCCAAAATTGGGCCAGGTTGAAATTTAGACTAACAGATGGAAAAACATTCCATTATGAGCAGTATGAGCAGTATTTAACTTGCTGTCTTTCTCTGGAAAGACTGTAGGTCAGAAAAAAAGAGAATGATTTAAAAAATGTTTAGAAATAGTTCATAATAACATGAAAATGCACTTTATGTTTTAACAGCAAGTGAAATGAGCTGGATTAACAATTATCCTGGTAAAATAATCACAGCTCTGTCAAACAGGCAAATAAAAACTATACTTAGAAAAAGGTATCAAAACATACAGATCAGATGTGAACGATGGCTGCCTTTAGGTAGTTTGAACCATTTTTTTTTTCTTACTGCTTTTCTCCTTTAACTACATCAGTTCTGCCACTGGCCAACTAAAACAAACCACTGTTTTATATCCCCATGCCTCAGAGGCCACACATGTAACATAGCCACAGAAATGAGACTAAAAACACAAGAGCATCTTTCTCAATTCTCAACCTGGCTCTCAGCACTCATCTAGCGCATCTCCCTAAACATCTGTTCTCGTGACTAACCTTGTTCAGGCCCCAGGGAAATGCTTCTCCACATCCCTTGCCCCACAAAAGGCAACTTGTGTTCCAATGTTGTAATGCTGGTGGCAACATCAAAGAGAAACAGTGCTTCAGGGCATGGAGAGGATTTGAGTGGCAAAATGTTTAGATGGGAGAAAAGACTTTATCAAATCTGTTTTCTCACTATTTATATATGCATTCGATTCTTACACAGCAAAGAATCACTTTGCAGTACAGCTAGGCATTCACTGTCTTGCTTTTGTTCTTATTCCAATTTGTGGTTCCAAGGTACTTATGGATGAGCATGGTGTTTGCAGCCACTGTGTGTGGTGACTGCAGTAGATATTTCTAAAACGGCTCCAGTGATTCCCGCCTACTTGAAAGTATGCCATTGTATGATTATCTCCCCTTGAGTGTGAGCTAGACTTAGTGAATTGTTTCTAATAAGTGCAATACGGCAAAAGGAATGGGATGTTAATTTCATAATTGGATTTTAAGGCTGATTTCCTTCTTGCTAGCAGACTTTCTCTATTGCTTTCTTGGCTTACTTGCTCCAAGGAAAGAAGCTTGCTATTGTTGAACAGGCCCTTGGGGCAAAGAACTGAGAGTGGCTATGGCCAAGAGCCAGGAAGAAACTAAGGCCCCTCAGTCCAATGACCTGCAGAGAACTGAATCCTGCCAACAACCACTGGATGAACTTGAAAGCACATTTTCCCCAGTCATGCCTTCAGATGCCATGCCCAACACCTTGGTTGCAGCCTTGTCGGAGACCAGGAGACAGACAGCCCAACTGTGTCATGCCCAGATTCCTAACCCACAAAAATTATAAGGTTAAAAAATGTTGTTTTTGAAAACTATTAGGAGCTGGATAGTTTGTTATACAAAATATACAATTCAGTGGCTGAGAGACATTTTGCAATTTTTAAATATCATACTCTTAAATATATAAAATCTAGGGCTAAACATACAAAAATATTAGTTATTATAAAAATGCAATTAGTGATGTTGAACATCTATTCATGTACTTATTGGCTATCCGTATGTCCTCTGGAGACATGTGTATTCAAATCCTTTGTCCATCTTTTACTTGGCTTGTTGTTTTTTTGTTATTGAGCTTTAAGTTCATTATATATTCTGAGTAGTAGACCCTTTGCAGATATATAATTTGCAAATATTTTCCCCATTTTGTAAATTGTCTTTTCATTTTCTTCATCATGTACTTTGATTCATGAAAGATTTTAATTTTGATGAAGTTCAGTTTATCTATGTTTTCTTTTTGCTTATATTTTTGGTGTCATATTCAAGAAGCTATTGCTAAGTCCAGGGCATGGAGATTTACTTATATGGTTTCTTCTAAGAGTTTATCATTTTAAATTTTATATTTAAATCTTTGGTACATTTTAGTTAATTTTAGGTAGGAATCCAATTTTTTTTTTGCATGTTGAAGAGACTTTTTTTTTGCCATTAGTCACACTTGACATGCACTGCTTTTTCTACTTTTCTTTTTATTGTAGGAAAACACACATAACATAAAATTTACTATTTTAACCATTTTAAGTGTAGTTTTGTAGCATTTAGTACATCCACACTGCTGTGCAACAATAACCACCATCCATCTCCAGAACTTATTTCATCTAACAAAACTAAAACTCTGCACCTGTTCGATGATAACTCCCCATTCCTCTGTACCCAGCCTACGGGGAACCACCATTCTGCTGTCTGTCTCTGTGAATGTAACCACTCTAGGAACCTCACGTAAGTGGAATCATAAAGTACTTGTCTTTTTGTGACTGGCTTATTTTACCCAGGATATATCCTCAAGAATCACCCATGATGTACTCTGTGTCAGAATTTAGTTTTTAAAGGCTGATGATATTCCATTGTATCAACAGATCATATTTTGCATACCCTTTCACCTGTGGATGGTACTTGGGCTGCTTCCACCTTTTAGCTATTGTGAATAATGCTGCTTATGACTTGGGTGTACAGCACACACTGTTTTTTACTTTAGAGAAAAACTTTTCCCAGGAGCTTCCCAGCAGATTTCCCCTTACATCTTATTGCCTAGAATTATGTCACATGTTCATGCCTGTACCAAGGAAGTGGCCACAGCTCTGGTTGGGGAGCTCTGTTGGTTAGAGCATTGTCCCCATATGTCAAGGTTTCAGCTCTGATCCCTGGTCAGGACACATACAAGAATCAACCAATGAGCCCTGGATGGTGTGGCTCAGTGGATTGAGCACCAGCCTGGGAACCAAAGTGTCACTGGTTTGATTCTCAGTCAGGGCACATGCCTGGGTTGCAAGCCAGGTCCCCAGTGGGGGGCATGTGAGATGAAACCACACATTGATGTTTCTCTTCCTCTCTCCCTCCCTTCCCCTCTTTAAATAAATAAATAAATAGATAGATAGGTAGATAGATAGATAAATAAATAAAATACTAAAAAAGAATCTCCCAATGAATGCATAAATAAGTGGAACAACAAATTGACGTTTCCCTCTCTCAAATTAATAAATAAAAAAGTTATTAGAAAAAGAAAGTAGCCGGAATGTTTGATTTAGAATCTAAACTTTAGGTAAATCATAATTTATGTCTTAAAGGGCTTGGGAAAATATCCCTACTTTGAAGCTCCTGGCTTTGAGAAGGAGGGTGCCTTCCATTGAAGGGAGGAATGTGAGTGTTGTAAGCAAGTCAGTTACACTCTCTGCTGTCAAGATTAGTGAAAGCTATGCTCATGGGTTACAGTCAACCACAGATTTACATCGGATTTCTGTTTTGAAACTTTGAGGCTAGCGAATACTATCTCATATTCCTGTCATCCTTTGTCATCTTTCTTTCTATTCTCACCTGTGCTTCCTTTCCTGTGACCCAATCTCCTACTACTTGTCTCCTGCAAAATATTTCTATACTTTCTGATGCTCTTATTTGCTACATCCTTATTCTCCTTACCGAATTCTTGTTTCACTTTTTGGTCTTAAGGAATACTGACTTTTCTGAAGAGTCTATCCCCCTGTAACTTTCTTGAATTCTTGCTTTTGTTTTTTTGTCTTTTTGGTCTCATTTATTTATGAATACCGCTTCCAGAGACAAGTTCAGCTTTCTCCTCATTATTTAGTGCTATATAATTCAGCAGTCCTTTGCTTTAATGTAAAAATCCTGTTCCTTAAACATTTCCATGAAATTAAAGAATTTCATGACATCTTCATACTTGTATACCATTCTCCACCTTCCCTCATGCCTGTCACATTTCAGCTGGCTGGTTACTAGCTCAGATTCTCATCCACTTAGTTCACAATCTTGTCTGTGCCCATGGTTTCAACTGTCATCTAGGACTGAAGACACCTCATACTAAACAGGCAGCTCAAATCTTGCTTTTAAGCACCAAATCTAATTGCCTCCTGGACAATTAGACAACTCCTGGACTATCTGACAACTCCAAAGCTTTTCCAACTCAACACATGGAAGTTGAAAAACAGGAACCTGGGAATGTCTCTCGATTCCTTCTCTCCCTCATATCTTGATTCTATTATTCTAATATTTCTGTCCATTTTTTCTCTTTCCTTATCACTGTTTCAGATATCTTTTTTAAAACCTGAAATATAAAAATGATCTCCAAGCTGGTCTTTCCAGTCAAAGCCATTCTCCTTAATACTGCAACCAGCAGCCTAAAACGCAGTCTGTCTGTCACTCCTTAAGTGGTTCCTTTTATAACTGGGTGAAAGTCCAAGATTCTTATCATAGTATACAAGGCCCCTTTATGAAATAGCTTCAGTCTGTCTTTCCAGCCTTATATCGTACCATTCCCCCACTCTGAGGCTCCGGCTGTAATGAATTTATGGGTTGTCCTTAACTGGTTGAACTTCCTTCTTCAGAAGCTAGTTAATGGTTATTTTTGTCATTTAGGGATCTCAGTATTTCCTCCTCTAGGATGCCTCGATTTGAGAGTAACTGACACTCCTTTTTGTCGTAATGCGTTGCCCATACCTCTATCACAACATTTATCACACTGTATCGGGGGACTGCAAGTTTCTTATCTGAATTCTCTTCCTATTGCCAGGATTTAGCACAGTGCTCAGTGTTTAATAAACACTAGGCATGAATTGATCCTGGACTGCATTTCAAGGTTAAAGTTTACTTTGTAGCACCTGTGAAGTGGGACTATGAACAGAAAAGGGGCTAGAATAACAATGCACTTATGAGGGAAGCTGAGTCCACTGAAGAGGCTTTCAGAATTATGGCTGTAGGCTGAGGTAAAGGAGGCAGTGGCGAGAGAGGTGGAAGATACAGGTCAGGTGACAGACGAAACGTCACTTGGAAAGGAGGAAAGGTTTCACCAAATTTTGCCTAAAATAATTTCTTATACTTTCAAAGTCTACAAAGTATTCACCTCATCAAGGTTGAGTTCAGTTCAATTTATCACAAAATAATATCCTGGATTAGGCATTCACTGTACACATTTACTTATTAAACAGAACCTTTATCTTTCCTTAAGTCTAGGAGGGAGATGAATAAGAAGAACACTAAGTAGAAGTTAAGGACTAAAAGTTTACTAACAAAAATCTGAAGGTCTATTACACTTTATATGCTTCTAGAATGGCTAGGATGCTTTCAAAGTATATGCATGGGATATGACGAAATTTTAGAAAGGGCTTGATACTGAAAATAAATGTTACATATATGTATATACATACCAGTAAGTTGCTGTCTTTCATTATTTTAGGGTGTAACATTCTGATTAGTCAAATATTCTGGTGTTAATAGTTATTTTATTACATAATCTGAATTAATATAAAAATAATAGCTTATGTTACAACTACATCATATGAAGGACAAGGGAGATTCAGGGTCTCAGACATCACTGAACTCCCACAAACACTTATGGGGTACCAGTCACTCTGCACAAAGTACTATGCTTTGAGCTGAGAGAGACACAGATGTTTAAGAGGTTGCTACTGGCAAGATGGAGAGATAGGTAAACACAGCTTGCCTCCTTGCGCAAGCACAGAAAAAATTACAACTAGATGACAAAGCAAATATCACCCAGAATCATCATAAAATCGAGATGTATTGAAGTCCAACAATCAAGAAATTCACATTCATTCAGGTGGACAGCAGAGGTGGAGTAGCGGTGACCTGCAGAGAGGCACTGAGGCATGGAGGTGCAGAGGTGTGGAACAGGCAGTTCCACACCCAAATGTGGTGGACAAAAATTGGGAGGGATACCTCGGGAGTGAGGGATCCCAGTCCCACACCAGACCACTCAACCCAGGGTTCCAGTGCCAGGAGATAAGTCCCTGTAACTTCTGGCTGTGAAAACCAGTGGGGGTTGGAGTAGCTAAAGAAACTGTGGGATTCTCAGAAGAGTCTCCTCTTACAGGGACCATAATGGGCTTAGGATTTAGCAGACACCCTCTCTCTGGGCTCCAGCACCAGGGCAGCAGCTGGAAGGGCATCCATGAGTGGCACATGGGGAGAAACTGAAGTGTCTGGGCAAGAGCTGGGGGACTGTTGGGAACTGCCCTGCCTGGTTTCAGAAGCTGTAACCACCCCTCCCCCCCACGGCTAAGGTTGAGTGAGTGACCTTCAAACCATAAACCACTAAGGAGACAAAGCTTATCTCCCTGACGGGAGTGCTGCTTCTGTTCCTTTTACTTCATCCATAACTGGCCCCCAATGCTTGATCAGTTAGCCAGTGACGGGTAAGATTCCCTAAGGGGGGAACCACCTAAGACAGGTCACAGGGAGGCCCCAGGGAAGGACTTGGGGGGCTACAGCAAAAGGGGGTGATGGACCCTCGTTCCTCAGCTTTGACATAGCCTGAGTTGTCATTCTGTCTGCAAGAAGTCTCCTAATCTCTTGGCTGCCTTACTTCCCCTGCCTGACTTAAACCTGAAAAAATGACAGAGGGTGGTGCAGCCCTGTGCGAGAAAGGGCGAGTTCCCCGGGTGATTGGGCCTAAGAAAGAATACGTAAAATCCTGTGAAACCTGCTTTGCTAAGAATATTCTCAATTAATTGATAAGGGTCCGAGCAGGAAATGAGTTTGTTTCCCAAAGCTTTGTAGCCCTTTAGCTAACAGACCCTGACTCAGAACGGACCTTGGTAGTTCTTTGTATGCTATCTATTGTTTGATCCTTACTGCCTGACAATGATTAATGAACTTTACCTGTATTCCTGTGCTAATTGAACCCAATGAAAGCCTGCCCAGGCAGGGGTTGGGGTGCTCTCCCTTTGAGAGAGTGGCCAGGCTGCTCCGAGGCACTCTCCCTTTGAGAGAGTAGTCATTCCATCCCTTTTCCTCCATAGGACTCAGTAGTCTGTGTGAATTTTTCTCATATCTTGTCCATAATGCCCATGACACTTCGGGCCAGTGTCTGCATCAGGGGACAGCTTCCTCCCAGACAAAATTCCAGAAGCTAGGCAGTGGCACTGTCCTGTTTCTGGGTCCTCTACCACACAGAGCCACAGAGCTGGGATACCATTTCTGAGACTCCATCAACCTGGTTCACATGGGTTGCCCCACTCTGGTAATTACCTAAGGATCTGCCCCATCCAACTTGTGGGTACACACATTGCTCCTAAGACAGGGAGTCAAAGCAGCTCCACCTAATTCATAGAAACAAACACAGGGAAACTGCCAAACTGAGGAGACAAAGAAATATGGCCCAAATGAAAGAACAGAACAAAACTCCAGAAAAAGAACTTAACAAAACAGAGATAAACAACCTATCAAATGCAGAGTTCAAAACACTTGTTATTACACCCTGGCTAGTGTGGCTCAGTGGATTGAGGGCTGACCTGTGAACCAAAGAGTTGCTAGTTCAATTCCTAAACAAGAAAGATGCAAAGAAGACCATGCCAAGACACATCATAATTAAAATGCCAAAGACTACAGATAAGGAGAGAATCTTAAAAGCAGCAAGAGGAAAGCAGAGTTACCTACAAAGGAGCTCCCACAAGACTGTCAGCTGATTTCTTAAAAGAAACTTGGCAGGCTAGAAGGGACTGGCAAGAAGTATTCAAAGTGATGAGCAGCAAGGACCTATAACCTAGATTACTCTATCCAGCAAACCATCATTTAGAATTATATTACAGATAAAGTGCTTCCCAGGTAAGGTAAAATTAAAGGAGTTCATCATCACCAATCCATTATTACATGATATGTTAAAGGGATTTATTTCAGAAAAAGAAGATCGAAACTATGAACATTAAAACTGCAATATATTCACAACCATCTACAACTGAATTTAAAAAACAAACTAAGCAAACAAGCAGAACAGAATCAGAATCATAGATAAGGACATCACTTGGAGATGTTAATCAGTTGGGAGGTGGAAGAGAGACACTGGGAAAAATTCAGGAATTAAGAAATACATATTAGTGCCCTGGCTGGTGAAGCTCAGTGGACTGAGCATGGGCTGTGAACCAGAGGGTCGAAAGATCGATTCCCAGTCAGGGCACATGCCTGGGTTGTGGGTCAGTCCCCAGGAGCGGGTGCATGAGGGGCAAACACACATTGACATTTCTCTCCCTCCTGTTCTCCTTCCCTTCCCCTCTCTCTAAAAATAAATAAATAAAACCTTTAAAAATAGTTTTTAAAAAAGTACATATGGATAGGTACAGAATAGTCAGAAATATTAAGAACAGTATAGGAAATGCAGTAGCCCAAGAACTTAATATGCACGATCCATGGACATGATCTAAGTGGGGGCATAGCTGGAGGGAATAGGGGCTTCTGGGTGGAGGGAGGCAGTGGGGGGAAAATTGGGACAACTGTAATAGCAAAGTCAGTAAAATATATTTTAAAAATAAGATGTGGTTCCTTCAAAAGGTATATGGGCTATTATAGTGTTTCAATTAATCAAATGCATAAGTAATTATCAAAAGTTGACATTACAGCTTTCTCCTTCCAAAAGCAGCCAGAAATGATCTGTGAAAATGATTCATTATTTACTTTATCCAGAATACCCCACAAAATCATGCAAATCAAGTGGTTCAAATCTTTGTATTCACTTTAAGGGCTCTTGACTAGGTGCCTAGGTCACGAAGGGTATGTGTATCTGAAAACCCGTCAAGTATCTGAAGGATGTTACTTCACAGAAGTGACATGTGCCATTCCATTGTTATAAGAGTGGAGTTGGTAGGTGTGCCCAGGCAAAATAATGGGGCTGGAGACTGGGCCGGTAGCCAAAAGAGAATGCTGAATTTTTGCTATGCACGCTTAAAAATAGAGTAATGCTGACCTTAATGGTTTAGATGAAGATTCTCTGGTCATTGAGCACCTCCAGGTGAATAAAGATCTGAAGATGCAACACAAAATTTACAGAGCTCATGGGTGGATAATGCATACCTGAGCTTTCCCTGATACATTGAGATGATTCTATTGAAAAAGAGCAGATTGTTCCTAAAGCAGAAGAGGAGGTTGCTCAGAAGAAAAAGATATCCCAGAAGAAACTGAAGAAACTAAAACTTATGTCCCAGGAGTACATTCAGCATGAAACAAATATTGATAAAGGTAAATGCAAAGCCCTGGACTATGTGGCTCTGTTGGATGGACATCATCCTGCAAAGTGAAAGGTCGCTGGTTCAATTCCAGGTCAGAGCACATGCCTAGGTTTCAGGTTCGATCCCTGTTCTGGGCACATATGGGAGGCATGCTATTGATATCGCTCTTTCACATGGATATTTCTCTCCCTCTCTCTTCCTCTCTCTCTAAAAATCCCCCAAAAGTTCATGTTACAATACTTTATTTTTTGTTCTAATAAAGCTCATATTTGCTTTTCATTGCCCTTTAAATCTTCCCTAATATAACTGTGCTTCAGAAAGACTATAGTGCTTAGGCAGAGTGCTTCGCCCGAGCAGCACTCATGGAATACTTGGTGAACTGAAATGAACATCTTGTCCAATTTTAACTCTTGTGTGATTGGCAATTCGCTGAATTGGAAAGCCAAAGACACATTTAGAGGAGAGAATATTGCTAAGCATGGCAGCTGCAAGAATCTCTTTTAAAAACTTAAATTCTGTTACATAAATTATGTATTCTTTAGACTCTCTTCCACATTCATTCACCCAATTGATCACTGAAACTGCCTTAGAAGTATGGGCATCAAATATTTAGCATATTTTTAAAGCTTCCTTAATAATATCCTTAATAACTGGATATAATTATGTATTTATTTACTACAAACACTTATGAATAGCAGATAACCTAATTATAGCTTATCATTACTTCTGAATCATTCCAAAGGAAATGTTTTCTCTCTGTGTATTGTTTTGGTGCATGAGTATGGAAAGCAGCAGATTGTTTTCCATGATCATAGATTTTAAATATTTACTTGCTAGTGCTGCATAATTTAGCACACCGGAGTTGAAAAGCAGTTTGTATGGTAGCTGATGCCATGTCAGTGTTAGAGAATATAATTTCCCTCTGTGACTTATATGTGAAGTTGTAAAAGAAAACTGTTTTGTTTTCTTACCAATTAAAATCTATTTTGCTATAAATCCATAGAAAACCAGTGTTCATGGTATATACATTTTTATTTTGTATAATGACTGTAGATTATTATGACAATCCAAGCATTGTTACTCATGGCCTGTTAATGCACAATATCAAAAATGAAATGTATTCATTCTTCTAATCCAAGTGTTAATGAAAGTAACAAAAAGGTAGCCACTCAGCTGTTTGAAGCATGTGATCTGTCTTAAGAAATCAAAACAGAGTTCTGTATTTTAAAATATGAAACCACAAGCTATATCTAATCAGGCAAAAAAACACAGTAATTTTGTTTGGTCAATCTAATAAATTTGTGATTTTGGCAGATTCTTTGAGAGATCAGTTACGTGGTTGTCCTACTACATAATAGAAAATAAGTATTCTAGTTACTTGTTTTTGTGAAAATAATGAAAAATTACTTCAAACCATTTTACACACTAAAAATTAAAAAAAATTCAAATTTAATTTTGAACTTTTAAACTCTGCATTCTGAGAAGCTTTCTTTCCCATGTGGTTTCATAGTCAGGTAGTACAGTCTGTTAATTTTTTGGGCTTCTAACTCTTACTACAATTTTCCATGCAACTCAGAAGCACATCTGTCCGGTTCCAACAGGATCTTGCAGTACTACTACAAAATTACATGATTACACTGTGCAATAATTTAGTATTTTTCTCAACACCCTGTATGAGTGAGCATAAAAATTTTCATTTCATAAAATGCCCTGTCATGTGTTTAAGTCCTTGAACATGATCTGAAAACAAAAAAAAACGAGTGCACACATTCCTTGACATTTTAAAAAGCATTTACCTATAGTCCCAACTATAGGTAAACGAAGGTCTACTTTTTTTTAACCAAAGCGGTGCTTGGCACGAAGGTCTACATTAGACTGAGGGATTTAAGGGGTCCTCTGAAACCGTTCAGGGCATCTCTGGGCATCCGGTTAAGAGTGACAAATGAGGGGCGCAGTGCATACTGGATCTTGTAGTTCCTGCGACAGAGGGGGGGTGGTGTTGGATGGCATGCTGGGAGTTGAAGTCCAATTGTTCAACAGGAACTCAGGGCAGGCCAACTGTGGTTTGTCTGTTGGAGACCTGCTTGCAAATGGATACTTTCCTTTGGTTCTGCGCTTGCTCTGTTGGCAATTTTAGTGGCTGGGTGGCCAGGGGAACAAGGAATAGTCGAAGTCAGCGGAGCAGGAATTCGCAGTCGGCTGTTGTTGCGGCGACCAATCGAAGGAAGTTAGTACTCCGGAAGTAGCTGATCTATTGGGTTTTAGGAGAAAGCCGTCCCTCTTACTACGGAGGCCGGGGAACTGGAGGTGTCTGTAGCTGGGGCGCTGAGGTTGGAGCGTCTGCGTGTGTGCGGGCTGTTATTGTGGCGGCTGGCCCTAGAGCTGGAACGTTTCCCGGGTTGGTGGCTCCTGCACATTTTTTTTGCACTGCTCCCGTTCTGTTTCGGTGAGGGGATCGACTTGAGGCTAGGGGAGTCAGGAAAAGGTTGGGAATTAGTGTCTCGGTCCCCTAATGACTGGGTTTCTTGGGGTTCTTGGGGTTCTTGGGGTGTGCTCTGCCCTCAGTGGAGACCCTGTAGCCTGTAATTTGAACTCTGAGGGTTTTGGTTCCTCCCTCACTTCTTTCTAGTGTCAGTTGTCTTCTGACTTGCTCTTTCTGGGCTCCAGAGCTAACGGTAAACCTTCATGTGGCAGCTGTTCCTCCTCTTCTTGTGGCTTTCCTTAGGCGTTCCAGGCACTACCTAATGTTTCCTAAGCTATCGCATCTATTTAACTCCTTTCCAGTGTCTTTCAACTGAAGAAGATAAAAGAAAGGGAGGGGGGAATAAAAAGCTCCCCTGCCCAAACAAGATCCCAGAGATCGCAGTTTTCTCATTCCTAACTCTCCCCTATTTGGCCTATGTTATTGCTTCAGACCTTTAACGCTTTCCATCTAGACTAACTTTCAGTCACTTCATTTGCTTCTTGCTTCACCCTCAACTTTTCCACCTCCATTCACACGCAAGGGCTTTTTAGGTTGGAGACATACATTCTTATGATTGGTGAAGACAAAAGACATCAGTGTTCTAATCAGCATGTCTGCTTACAGGGTTTATATTTCTTTGGCTTAGTTTTGTTTTGTATTGATTATTTTCCCACATGGAGTCGGTCGCTACCCTGTAAGTTAGAGGCGAATATGTGGCCTCACATCTCTTTGTATAATTAGAAAGGATTTTATTTCCCATTTGCAGACCTGGAACATACATCCCATGTGGAATTTTGCAAATGGTTTTGTGTCAATTGATATCAAACAGACTAAAGAGAATACTCTTTCCTCCTTGGTTGCTAGTGATATGTAATTATTGGGTTGGCCAAAAAGTTTGTGACTTCTTTTCCCATAAAATAAAAGACACACTTTTCATTTTCACCAATACCTTTATTGATTTGGATATTTTGAATTATGTCGGCTATCTCCCACAATCGGCTTCTAGTGGATAGAGGCCCTGGGTGCTGCTCAACATCTTCCAATGCAAAAGACAGCCCCCACAGCAAAAGATTATTTGGCCAAAATTTCAATAGTACCAGGAAACTTTGCAAACCACTTTTGACACATTTGATCAGTCATAGCACATCTCCATTCTCTAAACAGATCTTTTTTTTTTTTTGCATTTCAGCTGTGTTTTCACTTTTCTTGAAGTAATAAAGCATGATACGCTGACAATGTTGCATATTTTCTTCCATCTTCAATATTAAAACAATTTGCCAATTTTGATTTTTTTAAATGCATGCTGATTTGACAGCTATCACAATACAATCTAAAAAAATTGTTTTGGATGAAATTTAAGGTACCTAAGCAGTATTAGAGCCATCATACAGAAAATACTAAATGGACTTTTTGACCAACCTAATACATTATGAGTCACTGAAATTACCCAGAGGGATAAGAAAAGCTTTGAAAGGTAAAGTCTGTGTATGGTCCAATTTACACATCATTAAAGCCTCTTTCCTGGACAAGGAAGAATTTGTAATTAGCTCGGTAATCTGATGCTATGTTGAATTACCAGTTCATTTGCTGTTAAGTTTTGGGATTAGTTTAAAATTTTGGGAAAAGTTAAAAAGTAGACAATATACAGAATTTTATACTTTAGTAAAAAGTTAAAAAAACATGTAACTGATGTTCTTTCCCTGTAAAATCAATGTAAATATATTTAAAATTTTATTTGTTGTAGTTGTTTTTGAGGCATTTCTGTATATTTTGACAGATCTGGTAGAACAGCATTGTACATTATCACTGATGTTTTGTAGACAGAAATTATTGTAGTTCCTGGCTTTTGGAGACCATGTAACCCAAATAAATTTGCAACTTTTTTATTCTGATTATTGTACTATGGAAATTCTAATAATAAAATTATTGTTTTTCTTTAAGCAGTAAAATAGAATCTATATGTGTTAATAAAATATGAAATATTAATACTCATATTCTGTGACATTGGGATTATTCCTAATTAATCAGAAATTGTTTTAGCCATGTAATATTTGGGGCTAAGTGTAAATATTTTATAATTAATTCACTTATGGAATTCTTATTTTTTAATTCCTCACCTGAGGACATGCTCATTGATTTTTGAGAGAGGGGAAGGGAGGGAGGCACAGGTGTAGAGAAACGTCAGTTGGATGCCTCTTGTCTATATGCCTGACCAGGGACAGAACATGCAACCTAGGCATCTGCCTTTACCCTGACTCAAACCCGTAACCAACTGAGCCATACCAGCCAGGGCCACTCATGGAATTCTTTATTGGATAACTGATAAGAGGCTCAATGTTATGCAAACTTTTTATATTTTTCCTGAGATTTTATTCATTTAGTAGGCATTTATTGAACACTTTTTACTATTTAACTGTTAACAAAATCATCAAAATGTTTATTGAGAGCAAGCACCTCTTGTCCTCAGTCTACACTAGATGCTATTAAAGCATTATTGCATTTAATCATTACAACAATTCAGTGAACTATTACACATTATTTACATTTAGCAGAGGAAGAAAATGAAGCTCACAGAGTTTAAGTTACTAAGTCTAGCTCTTTACTTTCTCCACTGTGAAGATTGGTTCCCACAGTTTTAAATACTTGTTCTCTACCCTGGAATATATAAAGAGCATTAATTCGGTAATAAGTAGTTGCTGAGCAGCTGTTATATTCCCAGATACTCTTCTAGGTGCTGGGGATAAAACTGAACAAAATATAAAAGCCCTGCTGTTAGGGAGCTTATACTCTTAACAGAATATATGAGATGTAAACCTTGCCATCAAAAAGCAGAAAATAAATACAGCCCATATCCATTTAGACTTTATGTGATTTAGAATGTTAAAGTTGAAAAGAGATTAACTAGGGAAGATTTCATGAAGAAGATGAGATTTGAACTGGAACTTAAGTAGCAAGTAGGGTTTTGGTAGGTAGAAATTGGGAGGAAAGTAATTCCAGCTTGAAGCACAGAAGGAACAAAATTCTGAAGCATAGTCGGGTGGAGATTAGAAGGCAGGACAGGTAACTGGGGTGCTTTATATTTTCCATTTGTTGCACATAGAAGGTGCAGTGTTGAAATTGAAACATGTTTAAATGAATGAGGCTAGAACAAGAGCTTGGCTATGAGGCAATGAGGAATTAGGTAAGGTAGAGCTAGTGTAATTGTAGGAGGAATGGAACAAAAGAATGGATTTAACAGCTCATTGGTGAAGGAACCAGTAGGCTCTGTTAATGATTGGGCGTTTGGAGTTGGGTGGGGGTTAAAGGAGAAGGGAGGCTAGGTTACCAGGTTCTGACTGAGTATTGCAGATTTTCCTAGTTGATCAAATCATGAGATTTTAAAACTGATTCCAAGATACATAATTATTTTATGAGCTACTATGGAAAAAATATTGCCAATTAAAAATGGTCAACTCTAAGATGTATGCAGTTTCAGAGTTACAATGTAAAATGATGAAATAAGGTACTCCTTATGATTGTTAGTGAGCTTTATAACCACTTTTTGGGGACTGTGTATACATAAATTTGTGATCTTGGACATGTAGTCAGTCATTTAGTGTTTATTTATTAACGAGGCACTCTTCTAAGCCACAGTGATACAGTGTCAGTGAATACAACTTCTATCCACATAGGAACAAATGTAGTTCCTCCCCTGCATTCTTGTGTAGCAGGGGAGGCAGACATAAATGTAATATTCCATCAAAGGTATTTAGAGTTGCATCTATTTTAAGTGCTATGGAAAAGAAACTTGGTATCATACAGAAGAAAAACTGATTACAGAGTGGATGAGAATGTGGACGGGAGCAGCCAGATGACAGATGATAATACCTAAGGCAAAGTGGTGGTGAAGATACATAGAAATGGATGGATTTTAGAGATGTTAAGGAGGTAGAACTGGGTGATGGACTGTATATGAGAAATGAGGGAGAGGGAAGTGCCATTGGCCACCACCAGCTTTTTGGTTTATGTAACTGGATAGGTTGTTGTATAATTCACTGAGATAGAGAACATTGTAGGATGACCAGGTTTGCCTGGACAGGCTTTGTTTGTTTGTGTTATTTTTTATTGTGAAATCACTATTCAAGGTTAATTTCTTATTATTCTTTTCCCTTTAGGTCATTGTTTCAGTTAAGTATATTGAGGAATGGTGTACCTGAAATAAGTTCAGGATCTTTTTTTCTTGAGTAAGCAAGGATAGAGTTCTAGGTGAAAGCATTTGGAAAGATGTTGGTACTTGTTCTGAATTTATCTGTAACATATTCAACCATATATATGAATAGATAACTGAGTAATACAGTTATATATCATGTTTATTTTCACTTGAGACTTGGCAGTAAATTCAGCATCTAGTTAAACTTTACTTTATTCAATAGGTGCATATGTAAATATAAATGTGTACTAGGGGAAAAAGACATGCTTTTAAATTTTCCTTGAAATGTCCCCTTTGTGTAATTTTTGACAGACATCGAATCAATACAATCAGTTTATTACTTAAAATGTACATTTCATGGTAGTGCAGTAGAGTGTGCAGAGCAAAGAGCCTGGGCTTTGGAGTCAGACTCTCTGGACTGAAGGTGGGTTTTGCTTTTTACCGTCAGTGCGGCCCTTGCAGAACTTATGTTGTTGTTTTAAGCCTGTTGCTTTTTTAATCTATTAAATGAGGATGATTATGTGTCTTACAGAGTTGTGAGGATTAAATGAGATGATACATATATATGTTATAAGTTATATATGTTATATATATAACTTATGTTAACACATAAATTAACAAAACTGATGCAGAGTTTGTGTTTTTATTATTATTAGAATGATATGGGGATCTGAGATCATCTGGACTTCTGTGACAATATTTTAATTTTAGAGCTCTTTATAGCTAATAGATCTCAACTGGGAAAAAGTAGATTTGAAAAAAATATATAAGGTGCTTTGCTTATTCACAATCATACTAGAAGAGTCATCATGTGTCATCTTTCACAGATTTTTATCAGAGGTTATGTTTAATCTACCGCTAAATAGGGAATTCATGTTTGATTGGTTTGTTATTACTTAGTATTTAAGATTATTGCTTTTATTTTAAACTAGCCCTTCTGAACTTTGTATTGTACTTGCTTTTCTATCTTATGGCTAGAGCGAAGAAGTAGTGAGAATTTACCCAGTCTGAGCAGCTGCTCTGAAGTCAGCTTAATTTCCACCCTTCCACTTTCCCTCACCTTCCTTTCATTTGTTTCAGGCCTATATAAAGTTGAAGGAGGAGTACAACAATATTGTGTATGCCTCAGATTTACTGGTAGTTAACAATATGGCTCACTTTCTCTTTCTGTAAATACATACACACAAACACACTTGCACACTTTTTCTTGATATCTATGTATCTATGCTTGCTAGCTATCTTCATTAAAGAGCTATTTCTCCTTTCTCTTTTTATTTTGGTATCACGATGTACCTAAGGATTCTTTTTAAAAATTTGTCCATGCGTTATAACCTGTTATTATTCTTATTGATGATTAAATTGTCTCAAATTTGGTTAGTCCCTTTAAGCCAGTTCCTCTGGCCTTTATATGTCCACATTGGTGTCTGGGCACATTCTCAGTTTTTATACAATAAGATATTCCAGGCTCACTGAGTATATTCCCTGTTTGAGACCTAGAACCAGCCATTTTATTATAGAGTCCTTGTTCGGTTTAGTGGGAAATGGTACTTAGACACCAGAAGTTGGGCATTGACTATACAGGTAACCCTTGAGCAATGCAGGGATTAAGAGTGCTGGCCTCTGTGTAGTTGAAAAATGCCCGTATAACTTTTGACTTCCCCAAAACTTAACCACTTGTAGCTTACTGTTGACTGGAAGCCCTACTGAAAGCATAAACAGTCAATGGGCAAATATTTTTTGTGTTATATGTATTATAGACTCTATTCTCACAATAAACTAGAGAAAATGTTATTAAGAAAATCATAACAGCCCTGGCTGGTGTAGCTCAGTGGATTGAGGGCGGGCCTGCGAACCAGACAATCGAGGTTCGATTCCCAGTCAGGGCACATGCCTGGGTTGCAGACCAGTTCCCTGAAGGCCAGTTCCCAGCAGGGGACACATGAAAGGCAACCATACATTGATGTTTCTCTCCCTCTCTCCTTCCCTTCCCCTCTAAAGATAAATAAATAAAATCTTAAAAAAAAATCATAACAAAAAGTACATTTACAATATTCATTGAAAAAATTCACGTGTAAGTAGACCAATGCAGTTTAAATCCGTGTTGTTTACGGGCCAGCTGTTCTCATGGCTTCTGGAATATCATCGTTTCCAGGCCTTATAAATGGGGAGACACACATATGCATGCACACACATGCACACACCAAATTTTGAAGCAGTCATGAATTTACAGGAGACCATCAGTTCAGATTCAAAACCACAGAGTTCATCTTCACCTTCTCTTAGTTCATATTGTATTCCCCCTTTTTTACAGGGAGAGTTTTGATTCTCAACCATATTTTATATTTACTCATCTAATCTGCCCTACAACACACGTAAGTTAGTTTTGGAATTACTGTGCTGAAACTGCCTCCACTAACAGATTTACCAGATTTCTTTGCCATTTCATGTCCTAAGAATATACCCACTAAACGTGTATAGTCAAAGTAGATGTTCAAAGTTATTTGAACTGTATTTTTCTACGTAATTATGTATATTATCAATATAAAATATTATTTGAGAATATTATGCTACATGATATAAATCAGTCAAAGAAAGCTAAGAACCTATGATTTCACTCATGTGGGATGTAAAACTGAAACTCACAGAGGGAAGGGGGGAGTAGTGAAGGTTAAAGGGGGCCAAATATATGGGGACTGTGGGTGGTGGGCACACAATGCTATATACAGATGATGCATCATAAAAATGTACACTTGAAACCTGTATGATCTTGTTAACCAATGATACCACAATAAATTTAATTGAAGATAAATAAATAAAATATAGTTAAGTTCCTACTAAATTACTTTTTAATAGACTTTTTAAATAAAATCAGTTATCTGTAAACTCCTAAAGTAGGCATAATATTTTAAAACTTTTATCATGGTATATAGTTATAGGGAACTCCAGATAGAGAATATGCAGTTGTTACGTTTGTAAGGCTTTAAACTTGTAGCTCTATTCTCACATTGAAAGAATATTATTTAATATTACAGATGATTAGAAAAAATGACATCAACCAATGCCGTTTGAAAGCCAAAACAATTGTGTTTGTGAATGTTTTAAACAATGCTCTTCTTTTGACTGATGATACAATTCAAGCATTAATCTTTAACAATAGACATAATTGTTTATTTTAGTGTTCCTAAGAAATATGGCTAGTGTTTTTCTGTATTTACACCCAGAATAGAAAGATTTATGTTATTTGTGAGTCCTTATTCTTTGTATTTGAAGCATGCCAGTTGTGTTACTCTGTAACACATATAGTCATACACATTTTCATGTGTAAATATTTTCATTGGAAAGGGGAAATATTTTATGTTATCAATATAAAATATTATTTGAGAATATTATGCTACATGATATAAGTCAGTCAAAGAAAGCTAAGAACCGTATGATTTCACTCATGTGGGATATAAAATTATAACACTTTTACAAATTATAACACAAATTATAACACTTTATTTCTATTATGAGACATAAGCATATACAGTCTTGAGTTCTGGTTAGTTATAAGCATCTTATTAGAGTGGATGGTTAATGAGGACTAGGGCTAGGTTTCATAATTCATTGTATCTCTCATAGTGCCTTAATGAAATAACCGAATACTTGATGAATAAATAAATGTGATTTTTTAAATATTTAAATGACATGTAATTACTAGTCTCAATAAAATAGACATACATTTTTCTTGGCAAAAGTAAATTGAATGGGACTTGGAAAAGAGCTTATATCTAATGGGGCTTGGAAAATATCCATATTTACTTGTTACAGACCTCAGAACTCACTGTGTCTCACACTGAATCCCCCATCTTCTCCTTAACCTTCTCCTCTTGGGTTCTCTGTTTCTGTTAATGGCAACATTAATCCTCCTAGCTGTCAGACCTGAAAGCTCTGTATGTGGACATGTAAGCATTCATATATTTATATAATGTTGCTAGTTCTACCATCTCAGCTTGATGCTTATATCTTATTTCTTATCCCCTTACCAAAATGCTGATTGAGGCCCTCATTACCACTCATGTAACAGTTTTTTGACTAAGTGGAGGAACTGAGAATGTTAATGTGGAAAAGAGACAGTGAAGGTGGGGTGGAGTAGGAGGTATGTCTTTAAATAGCTGATAGGCTATCAACTAGAATAGGGATTAGTTGAGAGGGCACAACCAGGACCAGTTAATGGAAACTAAAGGGGACATACTTTTGGTTCCATGTCTTTAAAACTTTAAAATTAACCAATAACATGTAGATATATATATGGATGCTCTAGAACAGTTACACTAATGGAGAACAAATAGTTTAAAGTAGTGTCAGGCTTGTAAACTTATAGCTATATTTTCAGCTCAGTATAAAGCTCATTAAGTACTGAGCTCCCTGTTCTAGAAGTGTTCACACTGAGGCTGGGCAAATACTCAAGGATGTTGGTTGTCAAGGAGATCTAACCTACTCTGTGAAATGTGAAACCTGATTGGTGATTAGTGTGTCTGAACCAGACAGCAGATCAGATTCCTGGGGATGGGAGCAATATTTTTTCTATCTTTCAAATTTATACATTTTCTTTTACTGCTCCTCAGCAAGCCCAAGCACTGTAGGCTTGGAGCTTTTACTGACAGATTGAATATATAGCATGGGAAATGCTTTGTAAGCTCCCTTTCAGTTCTGAGATTCTGACATCCTTCAATTCTTGTAAAGTTTATTTTGTCGATGAAGTGATTTGGCTCAATATGTTACTTTTTATATGTAGACTGCATATTTAATAGTTTTCAAAGTTGCACTTTAAAATATGGAGGTTGCAAACATTCGTAGTTACCTTGCACTCATCAGAGGCTACCAAGGTCCTGACAGAATTAAAATTGTTTATCAAACTATAGTAGATATTATGTCCTTGTTAGAGGTAATGCTTAAGACAAGAAATGCTTAAGACAGCCCAGATATCATTAACAATTCTTATGGTAGTCTTCAAGTAAATGGTTAATTCATTTAAACTGTATTCCTTTTAGGTTGATTATGATGACGACTTTACAGTCTGTGAACATACGATGCTCAGTGCTGTACAAGTGCAGAGCTTTGCCTGTTGGAACTTGATCCAAGTCATGTGTGAGGGTAAAGGAATATCTGCTTAGTCCGTAGTCAGTTTCTTCCATAGATGTTTGTACTTTTTCAGTTTAAGAAGGACACATAAATAGTACATTTTATTTGCGTCGTCATTGTAAATTAGCTGTGCATTGAATGTTTCTAACTGGAGCATGTGACCCTGAGGCAGCCTAACCAGGTTTGTAAGTTGTATCCTCGAGGTAAAACTACACTATTAGTCCTTTCATTAGCAGCTCTTTATTCTTTTTATCAAATCGAGTTTCTGAACATGTGTGTCCTACCTTATGTTGCTTTTCCTTTTCTCAGTCTTTTTGTCTTTATCTCTTACTGTCATCTACCAATCCTTACCTCTGAAAGGGGACAGTTCAAATAAATACAGTATTACAGTGTTCTCCTTTTCGTCTTATTACCACTTAAAAAAATTAGCATGCTGGATTTAAAAGCTGAACACAAAACCCAGTGCCTGAGGATAGATGATTGGTAAGTATAGGTGAAGAGAGGGAAAAGAAATGGATACAATAGTTGATGTTTCTGTCAACAAAGAACTGAGATGGGGAGATGAAGTGAGAGCAGAGATGACAGGTAAACACTGAAGGTCAGACAAGGGGTTGATATTTGTTACTAAAAATGCAAGCAGGCAGAAAAGTTTGCAGTAGATGAAAAACTTAGAGCAGATCTCACAGTTCATTATATTTTATTGTGTAGCTAAAAGCGCATCAAAAATTCTAAGTCAGTATCTGTGCTTCATCTTGCTGCAGAATATTTGGGGAAGATGCCCAAGCATTGCAAATGCTGCAAGTGTGCGGTGTTTTAATTTTTGGTACTATATTACTGAGATGTGTTCTGTAGAATCAGTCCTTAAAGTTCTGTCTGTCAGGAGCTTTTACTTGGCTTTAAATTAAGTAAAATAAGGAGCTTTACTTGAAGTAAGGAAAATATTCTGTCTACTGCCTTACGGGAGATGCTATTACCTTCGTTTGCCCTTCAAGGACATTGATTTGAGTACCCTTTTACATTTATCAGTTTATAATTTATCGACTCTCTTAATGCTCTGCTATGGTTAGAAAAGTGACTCTCTAAAAATGACATCTGAGTCTCAATCAGTGATTGTGACACCACATGTGGTAGCTTCGCCTCCCCAAAGCACTCTGCTTTCACCTCATTTACAATAAAGTTTAGTAATAAGCCTCAACTGGTAGCTTTACCTGTGTTTACTGAGATCAAACAAAAGAGTTTTCTCCTTTTTAATGCTATCATTTTTTAATTAAAAATGGATTTGTCACAATGTAAACAGCAAACAAATGTGGTAATGGTGGATGGAATGATTTGTCGTAGTATGCATTAGCGAAGAAAATTTACTCGAAAAATTTACTAATTTTTCTAAAGTTTTAAGAAGTAAACTCTAAACCCACTTTAAAAAGTGTTTGGAAATTGTGAAGAATGTTATTTTGATGATTTTCCAGGCTGAGGTCCTGACAACACTACATAAAATAAACAAGAATTTTGGCATATGTATTTGATCACTGAGGCAGTCAAACCAAGTATTTTAGGTGCCGTAGGAGATTAAATGTACTGTGTAGTGAGTAAGTTATCATTTCACTTTATACTTGATAAACAGTGAATTTAACTTGTTTTTTAATTTTTAAAACAATCACGAAAGCTTTGGGAAAGGGAAATTTTGGGTGAGGATGTTTAGAATTTTGCAGTGAGACAACTACTCACAGTTTATTATGGTTTCTTCATTTGTGTTTTTGTTCATTTGCAGTTACACTAGATACTGTTTGTCTTGCTTTTCCTTGGCTTATCTCACACAAATATAAATAAGATATTCTAATGGACTGAATAGCCTCAAGTATTAATTTATTCTTTTTCCTCTTTGCAAATATTACCACACTTATTTTAAGGAGAAACAAGCTACAAATTAAGAGCTATCTGCCATTTAGTTCAGTCACAGCTGCCCTGGGGAGTTACACTGAGGAAGTTAAAGTTTTCTACATGACTAAACAGCTGAATGCAATGTCTTTAAGAACCACAAGAATCAAATTGTTTATCTTAAAAAGGAAAAAGACCTTTGTCTCAGCATTTTTATCTTTCTTAAGTTGTTTGGGAATTTTGTAACAGACTGTCCTCACTGCAGATTTGTTAGTCAAGCAGTTTTTGTTGCTTTGTTAGAATTTAATAGAACCTGGACATATTTGTAATTTTATGTACTTAATTCTTTATTTGAGTCATTTATTTTTGAATAATGTTATTTTAAGAGGCTCAATGTAAACAACTTAAATGATTAAGAAAAAGTATAAACAAGAAAGTAGAAATGGTGCTTCATCTCTTTCCACTTTCAACATTATGCTTTGTGCATATGTATATGTGGGGGGGGCAGGTGTATATACATTTAAAATACATATGCTTTTGGATGCATAAATCATATTCATGCTTTTTTTCTCTATGGCCTGGTACCTCTTTTTACACATAATTGGTAAACTTTATTTTTAGAGCAATTTTAGGTTCACAGCAAAATGGAAAGTATACAGAGTTCCCGCATCCCTCCTGCCTTCCAACATACACAATTTCCCCCACCACCTACATCACCGTCTGCAAATGGTTCATTTGTTACAATCAGTGAACCTACAATGACACATTATTGTTCAAAGGCCATAGTGTACATTAGGGTTCACTTTTGATGCTGTACATTTTATGGGTTTGGATAAATGACATGTCTCCACAATTACAGTATCATACACAGTTTCACTGTTCTAAAAACCCTGTGTTCTGCCTACTCGTCCTCTTTCCATACTCTGCTCGCTCCCCACCCTGCCAAACCCTAGCAACCACTGATCCTTTTACTGTTTCCATGATTTTGCTTTTTCCAGAATATCATACAGTTGGAATCATACAGTATGTAGCTTTTAAAATTGGCTTCTTTCACTTAGAAATATGCATTCAGCTTTTCTCAATATCTTTTCATGGCTTGATAACTCATTTCTTTTTAGTGCTGAATAATATTCCATTGTCTGGATATACCACACTTTATCCATTCTCCTACTGAAGTACATGTGACTGTTTTCAGGTTTTTTGCATAACATCTGCTATAAACTGTTATAAAATTGCTGTAAACATCTGTATGCAGGTTTTTGTGTAGATGTAAGTTTTCATTTCATTTGGGTAAATTCCAAGAGCATGACTGCTAAATCATATCATGAGAATATGTTTAGTTTTGTAAGAAGCTACCAAACTGTCTTACAAAGTAGTTGTACCTCAAATTGCAAATAATTTCTACCAGCAATGAAAGAGAGTCTGTAAGCTTGTCAGCATTTGGTCTTGGCAGTGTTTTGGACGTTGGCCCTTCTAACAGCTTGTTGTGGTATCTCATTATAGCTTGACTTCCCCCTGCTTACATGATGTGGAGCATATAGTCATATGCTTACTTGGATTTGTATATCTTCTTTGGTGAAGTTGTTGGCTCATTTTCTAATTGGGTTTTTTTTTATTTTTGAGTTTTAAAAGTTCTTTGTATATTTTGGGTAACAGTCCTTTATCCAATGTGTCTTGTGCAAAGGTTTTCTCCCAGTCTGTAGCTTGTCTTCATTTTCTTGACATTGCCCTTCTCAGAGCAGAAGTTTTTAGTTTTAATGAAGTCCAGCTTGCCAAGTATTTTTTTCAGTGAATTACATTTGGTGTTGAATCTACACAGTCATTACTGTGTTCAAGATCATTTAGGTCTTCTAGGGCTTTGTGTTTCACTTTTAGGTATATAATCTGTTTGTTGTTAATTTTTGGAAGAGTGTGTGATCTGTGTCTAGATTAATTTCTTTTGCATGTGGGTGTCCTATTTTTCCAGCATCATTTGTTGAAAAGACAATGGTTTATTATATTGCCTTTGCTCCTCTGTCAGAGACCAGTTGATGTTTATGTGGGTCTATTTCTGTGCTCTCTGTTCTGTTCCACTGATCTGTTTGCCTGTTGTTTTGCTAAGGCCACCTTGTGATTACCATAGTTTCACAGTAAGCCCTGAGGTTAGGTAGTGTCAGTGTTCTGCCTTTGCTTTTCTCCTTTAATATTGTGTTGGCTATTCTGGGTCTTTTCCCTCTGTGTATAAATTTTAGAATCAGTTTGTCAATATCCACAAAATAACTATCTGAGATTTTTACTGGGATTGTATTGAATTTTCAGATTAAGGTGGGAAGTACATTTTGACAATATTGAGTCTTCCTATCCATGAATGTAGAATATGTTTTTATTTTAGTTCTTTGTTGATCCCTCTCAGAGTTTTGTACTCTTCCTCTTATAGATCAATTATTTTCTTTTCAAAGAACCAGATTTTGGTTTGATTGTTTTTCTCTATTGATTTCTTTCTTTTGGCCCTAGTTTTTATTATTATTTTTCTGCTCTCTTTAGATTTAATTTACTCTTCTTTTTCCAGTGTCCTGAGGTGGAAGGTTAGATTATTGATTCTAGGCCTTTTTTTCCCCCTCTCTAATACATACATTCAAAGCTACAGATTTCCCTGTAAGGCTACTTTTGTTGCATCCCACACATTTTGATGTTGTATTTTCATTTCCAATTTAGTTCAAAATACTTTAAAATTTCTCGTGAGATTTGTATGATTTAGAGTATGTTGTTTAATCTAGAAATGTTTTGGGATTTTCCAGCTATTCTTTTCATTATTGATCTTTAGTTTAATTTCACTGTGGTGAGAGCAGACGGTGTATGATTTCTAATTTCTCCTCTTTTAAATTTGCTAAGGGTGTTTTATGGCCCAGAATGTGGTGCGTATTGGTGAATGTTTTATGTGACATTGAGGAGAATGCATAATCTGTCATTGGGTGAGGAGTCTGTAGATGCCAATTACACCCAGTTGATTGGCAGCACTGTTGAGTTCGACTGTCTTCACTGAGTTCTCTGTCTGACTGTTGCATCTGTCCGTTTCTGATGGAGGGGTGTGAAAGTCTCCAGCTATCATAGTGGATTTAGGTATTTCTTCTCACAGTTTTATCAATGTCACCTTGTATATTTTAATGTTCCCTGGATAGATTTTTGTGGTGATAAATATATGTAGATGTATATCATTTATAATGTGTGTATGTCATAATTTATTCATCAGTAGGTAATTGTGTCTATTAGCATATCATTGTGCTAGTTGTGAGGATGTAGTATAGAACAAGACACATTCTCTGCCCTCAAGGAATTTATTATTTGAGAGATAATTGTGTAAAAATCTTCCTCAGGGTCACCAATTTCATCTCTTGTGATGATAAAAAATATGAAATTCCTTTAATGTGAATTACTTTGATCTAGTAATGTTAAAATGTTTTTATGTTTTTGGCCTTTTTCTTTCAGAATGCCTGTTTTATTTTCCATTTGGGTTTTTCTGTTTCTTACTGATGTATGAGAGCTCTTTGTATATTCGGGACATTAACATTTTGTTTATATATAATGGGTATTGAATTTTTTTCTAATTAATGAATTGTAGCTCATCCTTGTTAATGCTCTTTTTCTCCTCCTTGTGTAGAAATTTTCATTTTTATGTAATTACATTTTCATTTTGGATTTCTAGTTTTGCATACCATGCTAAAAAGGTCTCTTTTACAGGATTGTTAAAACAGTTTTAATTACTACTTTCTTGTAGTGTATGCACAAGTGCCATGTGTTTACATTTGAACTTAACTTTGATTCATCTAGAATGTATAATGTTAGAAGTAGCTTTATTTTTAAGCTGGCTAGCTTATTATTCCAGTATTATTTATTGCTAGAATATTTAACTAGAATTTTACTAGAATTATTTATTCATATGTTCTCATGAATGTGAAATACAGGGTCTGGCAGACTAAGGCCTGCTTGGGTGTGGTTGGCAATAATACGGGTGTGATATTTTATAGTTTTAATTTGAACATTTCATCTAAAATGTCATATGATGTGCTTGATTGTGATATTGTTATGTTATAGAATTACATGCTTATGATTTTGTAATAAAAGATTTTGTTATAAAGGGGCATTATTTGTGCTGGACCCTGTATATTTCATATCAGGTACTAAATTCTCAAATATCCTTGGATTTATTTCTGTATTCCCTACTATATTTTATTCAGTATCACCCATTGCTGATAAAAATAATAAATTTAAGTATTACTAAACTTTAATTACTATAATTTTATAATATGTTTTAATATGCAGTAAGGCAAATCCTCTCCTCACTTTTTCAAGTGTTTTGATTTGTAATACTTTCCAACAAGATTGAAGGATCACTTATTAAATTAGTTTCTGCTTTAAGTTAGGATTTTTAGAAATAGTCATTTAAATTTTTGTTGAGATAATAAAAGTGGGTTCTGTCTTTCCAGAAGATTGGCATTCAATTTTAGTTATATGAAAGGCACTATACTGAATTATTAAGTGAACAGAATAACTAGTTTTACCTAGTGACAATTTTATTGTTCTCAGCTACTTTCTATAACAGTGATAGTGTTCTTATAGAATAAAAGTATTCTTATAGAATAGTCAATAATATTTGTCTCTTCAATTCCTGTATCTATCACAGCATCTTATCTTGGCTATTTATTTATTTAAGAGTCGTTATCGAAGAGACAGACTTTCCCCATTCCAAATGTCTCACTTTCTCTTTTTTCCTCTACCCACTTTAAGGCATCTTGACTTATACACTCTATTTTTCTTTGTTAAATTGATTTTTAGAGAGAGAGGAAAGGAGAGAGAAAGATGTCAAGAGAGACATTGGTATTTGTTGTTGCACTTATTTATGCATTCATTGGTTGATCTTTGTGCCCTGACTGGAGATCAAACACACAACCTTGGTGTATTGGGGACAGTGCTCTAACCAAATGAGTACCCAGCCAAGACCCTGATTTTCATACACTTGCTAAGGACTGTCCCCAGGTACCTGGTAACTGGTGCTGGGAACTGTTGGAACCAAATTCTTTCCCGTGGCCCACTTTTGTTCTGAATTAGGAAGAAAATACATACATGTATAGTCCCTTTTTAAAAAAATTTTAGATTTAGAAGATTCATGGTGGCTTTGTAAAAAAATAAACTTTTTAAATCTAAAAATTACGTGTGTCCTTTGTGTAAGATTTGGAAAAGGTAGACAATAGTGGTGTAAAAATAACCACACATGCTTTTACACTTAGGGAAACAACTGTCAGCATTTTGGTGTATGTCTTTCTAACCCCCCTCCCACGCCAGTGCACCAGTATCATATGACACATAAAGTTTTAGACTCTGGCTAGTGTTTCCCATTTCCACAAACTCTTTGGAGACATTTCAAATGGCTATATAGCCCACCATGTGGATGCACTGTATATAATTCACACATTACATAAACCTTTTCCCCTCTTTTCCAAATTTTGTTGCATTATGCAGCTTTCTAGAGGAAGAAAAATTTTCCTTTATTCTAGTTGTCACTTTTAAAAAGTTCTAATTAGAGCTGGCAAAAGTGCTGCTAATGATATACCTATATTTCATTAATTTCTCAGCTCACTGATTCAATTAGTAAGAATATTTTGGGGACCAATCACATGCCAGGTAGAAATTAAGGAACTTCAAGAAGTTTATTTTCTAGTGTAAGAGACAAGTAAGAGATAAGTAATTACAATACAATGTGATGAGTGCTGTGATAGAGGAAGGATTCTATGAGAGGTAAAAGGAGGGGCATCTGTCTTAGTTTGAGGTTTGGATGAGGGTATAAATCTTACCAGTCATACCAGAGGAGGTGAAACGAAAGCTGGATCTTAGGGAGTCAAGATAATAAGGCAGTCAAAAAATGAGGGTGAGCAAGAAGGCATTCTAGGTAGGGAGAACGATACATGTGAATGTATGAAGGTATCCAATGGCATGTCTTTAGGAAGCTTTAAGAGTAGTAGTAAAAATGCCTTCGGTATATGGTGCATGTGAGGGAATGGCAGGAGAGGAAGCTGAGTAAGTAGGCACATGGCATTTTATGAAGGACCTTGAATATCATCATCAAGGCTGTGTGGACAAATACCAACAAGGCTAATTCTCATTTGTACATCAGAAATGCTCAAGTTCATAGCTGTAGCCTAGACCTCATCCTTGAGCTCCAGATCTATATAATCCAACTGCCTGGTTGTCTTCTCCAGAATATATTGGGTTGGCCAAAAAGTTTATTTGATTTTTCTCTGTAAGATGGCTCTAGTAGTGCTAAGTTGTCTTTAACTTCATTCGAAATAATTTTTGTTAGATTGTATTATGACAGTTATATCAGTGTGCATTAAAAAAATCAAAATTGGTGAAGGTTAGTGTAGCCATTTTAATATTGAAGATGGAAGAAAAAATGCAACATTATTGGCACATTATACTGTATTATTTCAAGAAAGGCAAAAATGCAGCTGAAATGGAAGAAAAGATATGTGCAGTGTATGGAGAAGGTGCTGTGGCCAACCGAATGTGCAGAAGTGGTTTGGGAGATTTCATGCTGGAGAGTTTTCACTGGACAGTGCTCCACGGTTGGGTAGATGAGTTGAGGTTGACAGCAATCAAAGTGAGACATTAACTGAGAACAGTCAACATTGTACCACATGGGAGATAGTTGACATAGTCAAATACTAAAATCCATAAAGTTATTGGTAAAAATGAAAAATGTGTGTTTTATTTTACAGAAAAAACCATACTTTTTGGCCAATACAATATCTAGAATGTAAACTCTGTGGCACAAGTACAGTAGTCCTCACTTCCTCTTTTCCATAGGTTCTGCAGCTTTAAGTGAAATAACATAATTAAACCAATTTCCCATAGGTTAATTGATATAAACAAAAGTTAAGTTCCTACGGCATTTCATCATTATAACTAAACGACGTTGAACAAAATTACTTTATTCAAGGACCTGCCATATTTCACTGCCATTGTTTTAAGCCTTATCTGCATTGCCTAGAATAGTGCCTGGCAATAATTTATCAAATGATTAAATAAATAATGATTCTCTACCCTGTGTCTCAGAAGAATCTCAAACACCACATAAATCATTTTCATAATCTTCTGCCTCTAACCTGCCCCTGTCCTCGTGCTCCCTAGTTCAATGATTGGCACCACGTATTTACTTTCACAAGCCAGGAACCTGGCTGGGTGTATCCTTGGCATATCCCTGTTTCTCACCTTCCACATCCATTTTATCACCAAAACTTAACTGAATTTTTGACCCATTTCCTCATGTCTGTATCTCTCCATCTCCACGGCTCCAGTCCCAAGCTACTATCACTTTTCGTATAGTCTTGCACAATAAGTATACTCTCACCGTCTACTCTTGTCCCTCTTCAGTTTCTTCTCTTTGCAACTTTTGGAGTCAAACAAACCCACAGAGTCTGATTCTGATACTTCTGTTTGAAACCAGTTCCTCTTACGATAAAGAACACAATTCTTAACATGGTCTACAGTGCTCTGTGTACTCTGACCCCTGCCCTAGCCCTATAGTTACATCTGGTGCCACTTTTTTTTTTACTTTCTGGGCTCTAGTCACATCAGTTTTTATATTCTTCCAATGGACCATGCTTTTTCCTGCCTCAACTGTAATGTATAATTAGTTGCTTTTAATATTGGGTTGGCCAAAAAGTCTGTTACATTTTTTCCATACTACAATGGTTCTGGTAGGGCTTGGTTGTCTTGAACTTCATTTGAAACAATTTTGTTAGGTTGTATTGTGATATTTGTCATATCAGTGTGCATTAAAAAAAAAAACCAAACTGGTGAATTTTTGTTCAACCATTTTAATATTGAAGATGAAAGAAGATATGCAACATTTTCAGTATATTATTCTTTATTATTTCAAGAAAGGTAAAAATGCAACTGAAGTGCAAGAAAAACGATTTGTGCAGTGTATGGAGAAGGTGCTGTGACTGAGCAAACCTGTCAAAAATGGTTTGTGAACTTTCTTGGTACTATTAAAATTTTGGCCAAATAATTCTTTGCTCTGGGGCTCTCTTAGGCATTGGAAGATGTTTAGCAACAGCCCTGGCCTCTACCCACTAGAAACCAATAGTGAGAGATAGCCGACATACTCAAAAGTTCCAAATCAATAAAGTTATCAGTGAAAATGTGTCTTTTATTTTAAAAAGAAAGCCATATGCACTTTTTGGCCAACCCAGTAGGTACTGTAAAATGGAATATCTGTTGTTAGGGAAAGGAATGCATCAGTACTTTTGAGCAGATATTTATAATCCTAAAGTAGTAATGTTCTGTGCAGCATTCTTTTCTTGAAAAGTAAACCATCTGTGAATTATTGCATATAAACTCAAGCATTTTCAGTTATAATTTATTCTTCTTTCAGATTATATCACACACCTGTATTTTCCCTAAAGTTAGTTATAAAACAAACAGTTATGAGCTACATTTATTCTTATTTTAAAGTAAGAAAACATTTTGTATTGTAACAAAATATTTAGGCTTTATATGAAACAAAATATTTAGGCTTTATATGAAACAAAATATTTAGGCTTTATATGAAAGTAGTGACTTAAACAATATGAGGGGAAGCCTCCATTCTGAAGATAGTCATCATTTGAAATAAGAGTTGAAATCAACCTCTCTAATTACAAATAAAACAAACCTTGAAGTTGAGCTTTATTACTGTTTTTAATTATGATTGCCTGGGGGAGGTTATTGTTTAGTTTTTTAAAAAATTTATTTGGGTGGGCGGGGAGAGAGAGAGATTGATTTGTTGTTCTACTTATTTATGTGTTCACTGGTTGATTCTTGCATGTGCCTTGACCAGGGATCTAACCTGCAACCATAGCATATCAGGGCAACACTCTAGCCAACTGGTCTACCTTGCCTATTGTCTAGTTTTGGGTGAAAATTTATATTGTTATTATATTTGATATTAGATGGTCTTATATTGATATTTAAAATATTTATTGAATATATTGTAGTCTTTTTTACAAAACGAGAAATTAGTTTGCTCATTTCAAGTTCAAATTTTATTTAATCACTTAAATAACTTTAACAGGTGTTATACCATTTTAGAGACTTGTTTTCCTTTAATTTTTTCCTTTCAGTCAGTATGAAAGATTAAACTCTACAGAAGAATGCAATCAAGTGATGGCCTTTTCTTCAGAATGTGAATATGGAGGCCACAGGAACAGAAGAAGTTGACAAACTAAAAACTAAATTTATATCTGCTTGGAACAACATGAAATACAGTAAGTACTGTATTGTGATTTTAAAATTGTGTAAATCCAAAGGCATACTTGAAGATGTGTATCATCCTCCTTTTTAAGTCACTGTCAGTTCCTTAAGTTTCTCGTTGAATGAAGTATTTATGTAAAGAATAGAGATGAGAATATCTCCTGAAGAAACAGCCAAATATCATCATAAACAGTGCTTAGAAACTCAAGCATACTATGTGGTCTTTTTTAAAAAATAAGTATTTCAAACAGAATTTATTCAGGTGATGGTAATACCTCCATTTTTAGACTAAATTTCATGCAACCTCATGTGTGAACCAGGGAGCAAGTAAAATGGCCCCTGCACACTCTTAGAAGTACCCTCGGGTCCTCATTTTAAGCCTAGTTACTCTTGGTTTGCAAACAAATCCAGTAAGGATCATATAATGGTTTTAAAAATATTTTATCCCTTTTTATTTATTTATAATTAAAAGTGTTTCCCTTACAGCTGACTTTCAACATTATATTATTTTTGGGTGGTTGTACGGTGGTTGTAAGTTATATAACCAGCACAGTAGTTATATAACTTATGAGGTGATACTCCCACTAAGTCTAATACCCACCTGGCACATAACATAGTTATTACAATATTATTGACTGTATTCTTTACGCTGAATTGTACATCCTTGTGACTGTTCTGTAACCACCAATTTGTATTTCTTAATGCCTTTACCTTTGTCACCCAGTCTCCCAACTGCCTCCCACCTGGTAACAGGTCATGTGGTACTTTTGAAGCCCATTTCAGAATAGAAACAAATAAAAGATAAACCTCAAAAATGGAGAAATACTCAGCAGAACTAGTTTCAACAGGAAGAAGTTCATACCCATAAAATAAAAATGATCAAATTTAGTAAAATTCCTTGATATTGCAAATTCAGGTAAAACACATTGGCAGTTGACTCTTGGTTTACTAGAAGTCATTGCCAGCTAGCTATGGTTATAATTTGATAATAATAACATGACATTGCATTTTGAAAATTATGAACATCAATTTTTAAAGTTGGGATACAATTTATGTACTGTAAAATACACTCTTTTAAGGTGTATGAGTCAGTGGTTTTTAGAATATTCACACAGTTATGCAGCCATCATCACTATCTAATTCTAGAGTATATTTTTTCCTTTTTATTAAATTTATTGGGGTAACATTGGTTAATGAAATTATATAGGTTTCAGGTGCACAATTCTACAACCCATCATCAGTACACTGTATTGTGCATTTACCACCCTAAGTCAAGTCTCCATCCATCACTATTTTTCCTCCCTATACCCACCTGCACTTCCCCCTGCCCCCCAGAACATTTTTATTACCCCCAAAGCAACCCCACACCCGTTAGCAGCTACTCCCTATTCTTCCCCAGCTACTTCCAGCCACTGTCAACCACCATTCTATTTTCTGTCTCTATGGATTTCTGTTCTGTACATTTCATGTAAGTGAAATCATACAACTTGTGGCCTTTTGTGTCTGACTCTTTTCACTTAACATAATGTTTTCAAAGTTCATCTATGTTGTAGTATGTATATATCTGTACTTCTTTTTTTACATGGCTGAATAATGTTTCTTTTTATGGTTGTACATTTTCTTTACTCATTCATCAGTTCATGGACTTTCAGGTTGTTTCTACTTTTGGCTAATATGAAGAGCGCTGCTATGAACTTCGCGTACAAGTTTTTTTGTGTGAATATATGTTTTCAGTTGTTTTGGTGTATATCTAGGTGTAGAATTGCTGGATCACGTTGACTCCAAGTTTAACTTTTGAGGAACTGCCAACCTATTTTCCAAAGTGGCTGCACCATTTCACATTCCCACTCTCAATGTTTGAGGGCTTGAATTACTCCACATTCTCACCAACACTTGTTATTGTCCATTTTTTAATTAGAGCCATCTTAGTGGTTCATCTTACTATCTGATCTTTTTTCTAAATTACTTCCTTGGAATATTCAAATACTTTAAATCTTTTAATTAAGATGGAAGGAAATATAAAACATGGGTAACACTTGTTGCCTTTGGGAAAATAGGTTGGTATCAAGGAAACTGAAGTAGAATTTGTGCCTTTAAATTTTATACTGTAAGAACATTGTTACATGTTTGAAAATAAATTAAAATTCAAGGTTTTGTCCTCTCATTTTTTAAGTGGATAGAATGCGGTTAAAATGCTTAACTATATTTTAATGATTTATTTTATTTTATTTATTTATCTTTAGAGGGGAGGGGAAGGGAAAGAGAGAGGGAGAGAAATATCAATGTGTGGTTGCCTCTTGTGTGTCCCCTGCTGGGAACTGGCCTGCAACCCAGGCATGTGCCCTGGCTGGGAATCGAACCATGGTTGCTGGGTTCCCAGGCCTGCGCTCAATCCACTGAGCTACACCAGCCAGGGCTAACTATACTTTAAAGGAGTATAAATGGCCTCTACTTTTAGTTCATTGCTGAAATATTTTGCTACTCTTGCAAAAAATTGCACATCTGTAGTTGAGAATTGCTTATTTGAAATTAAATAAAAGAAAATGTTGCTAGCCTTTTAGTGTTTAATCTTCTAACTGCAAAAGAGTTTTTCTCTTTTCTTGTTTAGGTTGGGTGTTGAAAACAAAGACATATTTTAGTAGAAATTCCCCTGTATTATTGCTTGGAAAATGTTACCATTTTAAATGTGAAGGTAAGTGCTAGATTTGTAACCCATTGAAAAATCATTGTAGTAATTTCATTGTGTAACTGTTTTCACAATTTTTTTCTAGGTTAATCTATTTTTGGCACATTTGTTTTTTACTTTAATTTTTTTAAACTGTGGTAAAGTACACATAACATATAATTTATCATCTTAGTCATTTTTAAGTTTAAGTTCAGTGGTGTCAGCGAGTGTCTAAGGTGGTGATGCCATCACCACCGTTCAACTCCAGCACCTTTCATCTTGTAAAACCGGACTCTTTACCTGATAAACAGTGACTCTCAGGCCTCCCTTATCCTCAGCCCCTAACAACCACCATTTATAGGCCTGTGATTTGGTACATTTCTTTTAAGAACTTGTATTTTAGGTAAGACACAATATGTTGTCATGTGGTTTGGGTTTCTTGTGAACTACTTGAGGATGTGGATCATGCCATGTTTTGTCATATTCCACATAGTTTTGGACTTATTGTGTGAGTGCTAAGTAAATATTATTTCGATTGATAGCTTCATATTCTTTATCAAGTTCTCTGACGATAACTTTAAAGCACCACCTTAGTTAACCTAAAAATGATATGTTTTCCAAGTGTTAAGGATGTTCCAGTTTCTGAAGTTACTGACTGTATTTGTTGTTTCTGAAGGTCCTCATATGCTCATTTTTTCAGTAATGATCATATATTTTCTTTTAATAATTTATGCCACTTGTTGATAGCCTACTGTACGTCAGGCTTCATGGCAAGCCGTGGGAAATGTCTTTAATTCTCACAGCGAGCCTGCAAGGGCGATTCAAGCTGTTTTATGAATGTGAGAGTAGGAGCTTAGAGACATTAAATGATTTGTCCAGAGTCACATGGGTATTAAATGGCAGAGCTGAAATTTAAACCAAGACTATGCCTCACTTGACTTGTTTTTTTATTTTTAAATAGTTGACATACAGTATTGTGTTAGTTTGGGGCATAAAATATAGTGATTTGACATTCCTTATGATGTGATCCCCACAATAAATCTACTAACCGTTTATCACCGTACACAGTCATGACAATAATATTGACTATTCTAACTGGAGGTTTGTACCCCTTGTTCCCCTTCTAACTGAGGTTTGTACTCGTCCCTCTACTGCCCACTCCTCTGGCAACCATCAGTTTGTTCTCGTATATGTGAGTCTGTTTCTCTATTGTTTTACTTGTTCATTTTTTTTAAAGATTCCACATGTAAGTGAAATCACATGGTATTTGTCTATACTCTGTCTGACTTAGTTCAGTTAGACTAATTCCTTCTAATGTTCAAGTTGTTGCAAATGTCAAGATCTCTTTTGTGGCTGGATAATATTCTATTTCACACACACAACATATATACACACACACACACACACACAACATATGTGTGTATGTATATATACATGAGAGAGGACCCAAAAGAATCCTGAATTATCTTCTGAAGGACAAGCCCCTTGTAGTACAGGCTTCCCCTGCTAGGTGAGTGTTCTAGGAACCCATCTGTATCACTGTACCAGCTGGTGTTGTTGTGAGAGGCTCCGTTTGGCTTCAGTGAAATTTTTTGGAAGACTCCATACGTTTGCCCATTTCATGATGGGTGATTTACGAATGCACCTGCCTGTACTGTGCTGAGTGTTCAGCAGTTTTTGACCAAAAAACAGCATGACCCCTGTGCCCCACCCTCCCTATTCAACCAGACTCTCCCTGAGAGACTTTTTTTTTGTTTGCCCAGATGAAAAAATGGCAGAAGCGCCAAAAGGCATCAAAATTGATGAGTTCAAAAACTTTTTTGAGCTGTGGGGAAAATGTCTCAATAGGTGTAGTGCATCAAATGGAGAGTTCTTTAAGGTGACTGAAGTTTAAACAGGCAAGAATAAATGCACGATTTTAAATATATAAATTCCATTTTTGGTCCCCCCTTATATATTTACATATATATTTGTGTGTGTGTGTATAATATCTTTTCCACTTATTCTTTATGTGTAGTGGTCTGTGTCTCATTTCATATAGGCGTTGTTTCCACTGTACATCTTTGCATCCACGTGTGTGTTCTGCTTATATGTGTGAGAGATGGGTGGGGGGAGAGAATGTGTGAGAATATGTGATTATCAAGGCTTTTATTCTTTTTTTTTTTAAAGATTTTATTTATTTATTTTAGAGGGGAAAGGAAGGAGAGAGGGAGAGAACTATCAATGTATGGTTGCCTCTCATGCGTCCCCTGCTGGGAACTGGCCTGCAACCCAGGCATGTGCCCTGACTGGGAATCGAACCGCAATCCTTTGGTTCGCAGGCCTGTGCTCAATCCACTGAGCTACACCAGCCAGGGTACTTTAAGTAATTTAAATGTATTAACTCACTGAGTCCTCACAACATCCTTGAAGGATGAGTAGGAAGATAATGGATAAAGAAGGGATGCTTGTAAGTAAAAAGAATGGCATAATGAAAGCAATAGCAATGACATTTTAGATAATGTATTTAGGAAACAGAGATGTCTAGTGTAGTTTTGGAGGGAGAGAGTTCTAAAAAGGATCAAAGGAGTGTCCTGAAAGCTGTGTGAAAGGATTAGGTTATTTCTTTATAGGTAGAGAAGAGTATGTGTATTTGAATTGTTTTACTTTTTGCTCAATAGTTGCTGCTTTTGGGCATATTATTTAATCTCCCTGTGTGTTAATGATACCTATTTCATATGTGCTTAATGATGTGCATAGTATATGTACACCTTCTAAATGATATTATTTATGATATAAGGAATTTGAGAAAAAATATTAGAATTGTTTTAAAGGATAACATTATATATGTTTTTGGAAGAAATACCTTGAACAGATCTTTGTAGTGGGCACTGGGTGGTGAGGTCCTCAATTCAAGAGACAAAAAGTCAATGATATAGGAGATATGAATGAGACAAATAGAAGATTGTTTTGTTTTGAACTGGGAGTGGGGATATAAGAAAGGAGAAGGGTGCGGTAGGGAGGGAGACAGGAGAGAGAGGCAGAAAGATGATGGGAGACTGCATGTCCATGGTGAAGGTTCCTTGTTGACATACCTTGATCTTCAAAAGTCTGTTAAGTTCACGAAATGCTTGAGGTAAGGAGTTCTTTTGGAAAGAAGATGAATTTGTCATCTGGAATGAAAAAGACAACTCATATTATTGCAGGAGCTAGAAGCAGGGGGGACTATGCAAGCTTAAGTTGTAGAGAATTAGCAGAAATCTTGGGGCTTTCTTTGGATTTCTAAATGTTACAGAATTTTAGGTCCAAGCAAGTTTTCTGAGTTTTCAGAGAGATGGGGGTGGGTTACCCAGCTGGCTTCTTAACTATAATGATTACTCCTATTGAACAACAAAATTCCAGGTTTCATTTAATTATTCTTAATGACAGCGTACCAAGTACATGCCGGCTGGGACATTGATCTTGCCCAGATGGAGCATGTGATAATCATAACTAAATGTATGCTTTAGAAAAATAACTGATGGTTATGTAGAAGAACAATTGGAAGTCAGTTAACAAGTGAGCTATGATGACTCTGATATAGGGCAGTAGAAATGGAAAGGAAAGGATGGATTTAAGATAAAATAGAGTCAGCAACATCTGAGAATTGATTGGATTTTGGATCTTGAGAGGCAGAGAGGAGATAAATTTAAAGACTACTATCTTGGATGATAGGTAATGTTAGTAACCAAATGTGGTACCCTAGAGGAAGCATGGGTTTTGGGGGGATGTGTAGTGTTTGAAGAAGCCTGTTAAGAAATGAAGTAGGCTGTTCAGAACTGATTTGTTATTTATTTTCCAAGAAGTGACTTCTGAGGCTAGTGGATACGGTCACATTGCTGCAAAGTATAGCTGGACAATGTGCATCTTTAAGGATATGCAGTGATCCCTCACCTGTCTCGGGAGTTACGTTCCAGAGACCCCTGCGACAGGTGAAAATCTGCGACGTAGCGGTGTTATATTTATCCTATTATTTATATATATTTTAAGGCTTTATAAACCCTTCCCACACTCCTATAAACCTTTCCCACTCTCTTATTAGCCTTTCCCACACTCTTATGAACACTTCATATGCTCCTAAACACTTTCTACACTCTTAAACCTACATAATTTTAACAACATATAAAATTCTATATGGGTACTCACCAGTGAAGTATCTTAAAAAACCCCGAGATACAGTGAAGCCTCAGTGAGTGAACCTCAATTTAGTGAGGGGCGACTGTACTGGTGTTATCAGTGAATGACACTGAGACAGATTAGATGATATAAAGGACAAAATCCAGAATAGCATATGATCATCAAGACCAAAGCAAGACATTTTTAGGAGGAAAGGGTTGGACAAAGTACCTAATCCTCAAAAGCGGTTGAGCAGGAAATAGCCTGGGAAGAGGCTAGGATTTCTGAGTGTGAAATGCTCATGGCTTTGAGAGAACAGTTTCACTTGAATGGTAATGACAGAAAAGTAAAATTAAGAGCAGCTAGCCTACATTTACTGAGAGTGGTTCTGTGTTATGCACCAAAGCCAATTTGTATTTCTTCAAAGTGTTGGTGGTTATGATGTTGGGGTAGAGAGGAATTTTTTTTATATAGAACGTAAAACCACAGCCTACACAGGAAAATATTGATCAGTTTAACCAAATAAAAATTTAAAATACCTACATGACAAAAGGCACCATGAACAAAATCTAAAGGCAAGTAAGAGAGAGAAGATATTTGCATATGTCCCCTCTGTCTCCCCCATCATAGGTCTGTGTGTGTGTACAAGAGAATCTCCCTACCCATCTGTTTTCTCTCCAGCTATATTTTAGACCAAAGGTTATTGTCCCCAAAATAATAAAGAACCACGGATTATTATGTAAAATATGAACAACCCAGGGGAAAAAATGAGCTAAGAGAATGAACAGGTACTTTTTAAGTAGAAACTTGAGTGGCAAATCAAAAAGAAAATGCTCACCCTAGTAATAAAGGGAGTGAAAATTAAAATGAGGTAAAGATACTATTTCTTAGTCATCAGATTTGCAAGCTTTTAAATTTCTCTTGCTACCTTTCCTGAGCTACAAACTCTTCCCCTTATATTATGTAATTTTCTTTCCCAGTGTACAATATCATGCTGTACATTATATGAAGGGTTGTAGTATATAAATCCAAATAGTCCTCCCAGTTAGTATTACCTTGACCACCTATCAAATTTAAAATCATTTTTTAAAGGGTACCTGTCATGGAAACAATTAAGGATTTTACCTTATTTTAGGTAAGCCTCATTCTTCCACAGATACCATGCCCAAATCTGGCTAGGATTTTCTAGATTTTCTTTTAGATGGCTCAGGACATGATGGGCCCAGTGGTCATTAAGGAAAAATGGTAATTTGGGCTTATCTCTAGTATATCAGTTCTATTTAGGAACCAAAATGTTTTAACACAAACAAGAGATAAGGCTCTCTCTTTCCTAAATTGGGCTGAAGGACATCCGTAGACAGCCTAGCCTAGGAACAAAAATAGTACATGGGAAAAGGGAAATAAAAACTCTAAGAAGTAGAGTGTGTAGCCTAGAGGCTAGAAAATAATAAAAGCTTTTTTTCTGACCTGAAGCCAGCCCAGGAATGGAGCTTTGCCTGGGGCCGTCTCTGTAGCACAGAGGGAAGGGCACGAGCAAGTATGTCAAGGGCTCCTACCGTGTGTGCTCTTGGTCCCTGTGCTGGCCTCCATCTTTGCTGTTTTCAGGGTCTGTGATGCTCCAAAACGTGCCAAGATTTTGCCCAAATGTTGTGGAACTAAGATCCTAGAATTTGGAATTTTTTGAAATATGGTTTTTGACATTTACTAAAAAGTGACATGTAGGAAGCAGTGAGGAGTATTTAGAAGTATATTAATTTTCTTTTCTTTTTTTAAAAGATTTTATTTATTTATCTTTAAGGGAAGGGAAGGAGAGAGGGAGAGAACTATCAATGTATGGTTGCCTCTCATGAGTCCCCTGCTGGGAACTGGCCTGCAACCCAGGCACGTGCCCTGACTGGGAATCGAACCATGATCCTTTGGCTCACAGGCCCGCACTCAATCCACTGAGCTACACCAGCTAGGGCTAGAAGTATATTACTTAATTTTTAAAAATTTGGACATTTCCAGGTTTTGTTCTATCATTGATTTTTAATTTAATTCCATTGTAATCAGAGAAAATACTTTCAGACTTTAATCTCTTTGAAATTATTGAGACTTGTTTTATGGTCTAAATATGGTGTAACTTGGTAGATGTTCTTTGCATACTTGGAAAGAATATGTCTTCTATTGTTGAGTGTTGTACAGGGATTACTAGGTCAAGTTAATTGGTGTTCTGTTCAAGTCTTCTCTATCCTTACCCTTAATCCTACTTGTTCTACCAAATATTGTGAGAGATAATGAAATCTCTGACTATAATTGTAGATTTATCTATTTCTCCTTTCAATCCTATCAGTTTTTGCTTGATTTTTAAAAGATATTTATTTATTTATTTTTTAGAGAGAGAGGGGAAGGGAAGGAGAAAGGGAGGGAAAGAAACATCTATCAGTTGCCTTTTGCACGCCCCCATTGAGGATCTGGCCTCCAACTCAGGCATGTGCTCTGGCTGGGAATGGAACCAGCAACCTTTTGGATCTCAGGCCAGTGCTCAGTCCTCTGAGCCACACTAGCCAGGGGCTGCTTCATTGGTTTTGAAGCTATGTTATTGGGTACATAAACATAGAATTTTTATAGTCTGTTAATGAATAGATCCCTTTGTAATTATAAAAAAATTGTGGTGATATTCTTTGGTCTTAAATCTACTGTGTGTGATATTAATGATATTCAGCTTCCTTTTGCCTAGGATTACATGGCATATATTTTTAAATTCTTTACACTTTATTTGTATCTTTATATTTAAATTATGGGGTTTTTTTTGTTTTGTAGAAAGTAGATAGTTGGATTTTGCATTTTTATCCAGTCTGACATCTGTGCCTTTTAAACTGTTGTTTAGACTATTCACATTTAATGTGATTGTTAATGTGGTTAGGTTTAAATTTATCATGTTTGCTTTCTATTTGTTACATCTGCTCTTTGTTTTCTTTTCCTCTTTTTCTGCCTTCTTTCAGATTGAGAATTTGTTGATTCCATTTTGTCTCTTTGTTGGCTTATTAGCTATAGCTTTTCCTTTGTATATAGGTTCCTGGTATACAGTTCTACAGTATCATTTGTACACGGCTTTTTATTGTGTTATTTTAGTGATTACTTTAAGGTTTCAGTATCCATTTTTGACTTATCACAGGTTAACTGTAAGTGACATTATACCAGTTCACACAGAGCATGAGAACCTTGTGCAGCACAAACAGTAAACTTCACTTCCCCCAACCCCCGACCTGTATACTGTCAGTGCCAGACATTTTAGTAACTTGTACGTTATACACCCTACAATGCATGGCTATCATCTTTGTTTAAATAGTCAAATATCCTTTAAAGAGATTAAGTATTAAGGAAAAATTATATATTTGCTTGAGCAGTTATCACTTCTGGTGTTCTTCATTTCTTTGTGTGAATCCACATTTCCATGTGTTATTACTTTCCTCCTAGAAACATTCAGTAAAAAGTGCCTCTCCATTATGTTCAACAATGTCTTATCAATCGAAATTCAGCAAATAAGGATAAGTACTTTATTCTGGGATTTCTTATTTGCTAAGTGACTTTCTGTTCATCCATCTACTCTAAGATTAAAATGGAGGTTAAAAATTCACATTTAGGTCCTTGAAATTAGTATATAACTGACACTAGTTTATTAACCTGATCACTGAAAAGGCCAGTCAAATGACTGAAATTACGTATGGCTACAATGCTTTTAGCAGAAGGGGGCCTGTCACTCACCCCTTGGCAACTTAGTTGTAGTCACCATTGGACTGTGGTTCTGAGGTTAGGCTGGCTGACTGTGCTATCATCTAGAAATATTATTGAGCATGAGCTATACTTTTTAGTAAGGCTCCCAGGAGATACATGAAGGGGAAGGAAAATAGAAGAAAATGTCACAGTAAGTTAAACCTATAAAAGTGTAGTTTTTCCTTAGTTGAAATGTCAATTGATTAAGCGTTATAATTTTTCTTATGTTCCGTGAACTGCTTGAATGTGATATCGTGTTAGATACTCTAAACTTCCACAGGCGCGATCTGAGGACTGGGTTATAGAATGCTGTCCTTGATATAGTACCTATAATCAAACCTGGCAGGCACCTATTATAAATCTCCTTTATCATAATATAAAAAGTTTAGAATAAGATTTCAGTGTTTTATTTTCTTAAGCAATAAAAAGCAGCTGAGATTTTCTATTTCTACTATTCATTTACTATAATAAAATATAATGCCTTATATAATATGGAAGGAAGAGCATTTTATTGTGATAAATGAAAGCTAGTGGTAAGTACTTGTTCAGGAGACAGTGTGACAAAACAGATATATTTGAGTCAGAGGAGTGAGCTGTGCCGGGGCTGCCCATTCACTGACAAGCTGGGGGGCGGGTGGGCCAGAGGTCTCTCTGGACCTCTGGATCCTCATCTGGAGGATAAAAGAGTTTTATTATAAGATTCTCTCATATCCAAAAAAACAACATGTCTTTAACACTTTAATACTTTAACTCTTCATGTTTAAATAAGATTAGCATTTCATTACTCAAGGGAGAACCTCCGAGAATGCTTTTTATTTATTTCTAAATATTATTGATTTTATTCTCTAAGTTACTTGACACTCATCCCCGCCCAGTCTCATCTGCACTGCTCCTCTCTGACTTCAGTGCCTTTTGTTCCTCTTTGTCTTAACAAGCTTAACTCTGGCCCCCAAGCCCCAGTTGACCTCCAGGATATCTCTGCCAGCAGCCACACTATAAAACTTGTCCCTTTTTGTACAGTCACATAGCTGAGTTGCCACTTGTTAAGTGGTGTGTCAGTTGCTCACTGAGTATCCCCCTCATAAAACAGTAAGATTCTCCAGGGAGGGGATGACTCCCGCTTCTCTCCTCCTTCCAGCTGCAGAGCACGGCATCTGGGACAAAGTAGGAGTTCAGTGGGTGTTTTCCAGATTATTTAAAATAATTTAGAACTGGAAGATAAATCTCACTACAGAAACAATTTCACATTTGTCTGCAGTGATATTGGAGTGATGACAACCTTTTGAGATCCTACAGAGCAGTGGTGTTCACCTGGCCTGCCACAAGAATGTTTAAAACATGTACTATCTGACTATTTAGTCAGGGGCACAGACCTCTTTTCCCTTAGATTGTCGAATAAAATAATGACAACAGCCAGCACAATAATTGCCATCTGGTATGAATGCCCCGTCTTGAACCATGAATATATAGGCCATATAACAGAGGAGCTTATTGGTCTCATCACATACTACAGTTGTGTCTAATTGATTAATTCTTGGTACCGGAAATGTTAATATACAGCTATAGGCACCCGATTTTTTAAAAAAGTCACTTTGGACCAAAAAGTGTAGGTGTCATGATTACTATTATTATGTATTTTTGTAAATCAATCAAAATTATACCTATTTTTTGAGGTCACAGAATTTCTAATAGGTCACAGAATTTTATGTTTGTCATGAGATGAAAAAGGTTGAAAATTGCTGCTCTAGAGAATAAACATATCTTTAACTACTTTAGAAGTATCCACTGATTTTTGAAGTATCCATTGATTTGTAAAGAGCCCAATAATACAGCAATAATCAAATATTGAAATAGCCTAAACTATATTAGGACAGTTCTCTTCTTTAAATAAAGCCAATAACTACCATATTTTGCTGTGTATAATGTGCACCCGCATTTGTGGCCCAAACTTTCAGGAAAAAAATCTTTCATTTTAATTTTTTAATTGATTAATTAATCAATTAATATTTAGACAGTTATTTTGCATTATAAAGGAATTTTAGCATTTATTTTTGAACATGCCATGGTACAAGAAATTTTATGTAACAAATACTTATAAAGCACGAGAACAGATACAAGGTATTTCAGGTACTACCCATGTATAATGTGCACCCTTATTTTTCTCTCAAAAATTTGGGCAAAAAAGTGTTCATTATACATGGCAAAATATGGTAATCCCAGTCACTGTAAGTAGATGAAAGAAGTAGTAGCAATTTTTGAATATCAGAAAACACCAGTAATTTTAATGTGCTTGGTTTTGTTGTACTTTTTTTTACTATTCACTTACTGATTTTAGAGAGAGAGAGAGGAAGAGAGAATTAACGTCCCTGTGTTGTTCCATTGCTTGGTTTCCTGTATGTGCCCTGACCAAGGATTGAACCCACAACCTTTGTGTAGCAGGACAACACTTTAACCAACTGAGCTACCTGGCCGGGTTGGTTTTGTTGTATTTTTAAAACTAATTCAGATGAGCCTTCCTTCTTTGTATTAATGTAAAATACTTTTCATTATGTTGTCACACTTCCCCTCAGTATCTGTCCCCCAAATACACAAATGATAGAGAGGGAGAAAATCTACCTGATGCCTTTAAAAATATATAGCATTTAAAATATTGCCAGGAGCCAATAATCAGATATATATTATGTATTTCTACAGGGGTGGACACGAGTAGGTTTATAGTTGTGAATACATGAAACAGTTTATTTTTGTATTATTATTTACTCTTGTATTACATATTTTTCCATATGAACAACTGTAAACCTACTTTTGCCCACACCTGTATATAATACCATTTTGCATTTTTTAGATGTTTTACTGCAAAGGCACTTACTAAACAAAAGTTCTAGAGGGTGTATTTTTTAAAAGTGTTGTTATTTGGAGGGATAAATTTTCCTTCATTAGAAATGTTTTAACTGTACCTAAAACTGTGATATGTTCCTTAAGCTATGTAGCAAACATGCAATTCAATTTGGGGATCTCAAAACACAAATAAAGGATAAAAATGAAAATTCATTCAAATACTTTTATTCTAAATGGAAAGTTATATTTTTACAAAAGCATGAGTAGTGAGTGCCAGGGCAGCCTGGCACTTTCTTGTTGTCCCTGCTGCTGTAAATGGGATATGTGTGTCCAGGAGAAATGAAGTGAGGGACATCAGGAGTCCACAGAAAGCAGGAGGTTTTCAGTGCCCTAGGTGCCCCGTGCATGTGGGCAGGGACACGCCACAAAGCACAATGGACAGACCTTCCGATGCCACATGTCAGCATCAGGTGGAACTGAAAGCGCTTCACCTCTCAGGATAGGAATGCTTTGTCTCCTGGTCCTTGAAAGGTGAGGGCACAGAAGTGACCCTCACGGTAAATAATCATAGCCCCTGTCTACCGTTCCCATCAACTCCCAACCCCTCAGAAGGTCACATGGAGAAATATATGCAGTGTGTTTACAGAAAAGGGCAGGTTTGTACAAAGAATTGCTCTCAATGCACGTTCTCTGTTCCCTAAAAAGCTTAGCAAAGTATTGAATCTATGGGAAGAAAAAATTATGCATTACACAATCATTTCAATTGTCACCCCATTGGGGGAAGGGACAGTAGAAATACACATGTTCTCACTTGATGCTTCAATCAACAATTTGGGCAGGTTCTGTAAGAGACCAGTCTTGGGACACTGAGAACAACAAATTGGTGGAGTGATCAGGTGAGGAATGTTCTTCCTGAGTCAAAATGTGCTTAAGAGCACAAACTTCAGTGCACTCACACTCAAATTTGTTTTTTCACTGCAGTGTCTTATGTATCACCAAAAAAGTAACTGCTGTAACATTAGGGCTTACCAAAAAAACCCCAACAACTTTTTTTCTAGTCCTAGAACATGAACAAATGCTAAGTACAGACAGTTACAATTCTACTTGAAAGGTCAAATGTGGGTAGGTCAGCACTAAGCCCCAGACATACCTATTGAGCTTGCAGCCAGGAGGGCATTGGCTCAGGTGACCACCCTCAGTGGGAGATGGGCAGCTACAAGGAACAATTAGCAAGAGCATGGAACAAGAATCATGGACAATCAGAAAACCAACTAGTTCCAAAGTTGCCCAGTTCGTGGGCATTAGAAGATTTTGATATAATTTAAAAAGTTCACTTGGCCAGTATATAGATGGCAAATCACAAAAGTCGTATCTGATGCAAATGGGTATTTCTGAGAAGTCTCGAATTAACAGTGCTGTGATTTTGCTTTTTAAAGATGTAGTAATACATTCTGACTTCTAGCCAAGTTGGAGGCATAGATAAATATACTTTGCTTCCTCTCACAACCAAAAGGACAACAACAAATTTAAAAACAAAAAAAATCCAGAATTGCCAGAAAAATTGAACTGTATGGAATCTGACAACCAAGGAGTTAAAAGACAAACATCCATCCAGATTGGTAGGAGGGACGGAGATGGGCAGCCAGGGTGGAGAGGAAGCTCAGCAAGGTGGTGGACCGGGCAAGCAAGGTGGCAACTGGCTGACTGGGTGGTTTGACATTCACATGTGGGTAAGCTGAGGCCATACAACCTGGGGTTCCAGCGTGGGGAACTAAAGCCTCAAAACCTTTGGCTATAAAAATCTGTGGGAGTTGAGGTGGCAGGAGAAGGTCCCAGCCTCACAGGAGAGTTTGTTGGAGAGACCCCTGGGGTCTTAGAACATGATCAAGCCCACCCACCTGGGAATCAGCACCAGAAGGGGCCAATTTGCCTGTGCATAGCCGGGGAAGTGACTGAAAGCTGGCCAAGAGTTGAGCAAGCTGCACTGTTACCTCTCAGATCCCTCCCCCACATACAGTGCTACAGTGCAGTGACAGCAGTTGCCCTGCCCTGGCAAATAGCTAAGGCTCTGCCCCTTACTATGTAACAGGTGGTGAGACAGAAATATGGCCCAAATGAAAGAACAGATCAACACTGCAAAAACAGAACTAAGTGATGAAGAGATAGCCAACCTATCAGGTGCAGAGTTCAAAACACTTGTAATCAGGATGCTCACAGAAATGATTGAGTATGAACACAAAATAGAAGAAGTGAAAGCTATGCAAAGTGAAATAAAAATATACAGGGAACCAACAGAGAAGAGAAGAAAACCGACACTCAAATCAACAATTTGGAACTGCAGAAAGAAATACACACTCAACTGGAACACAATGAAGAAACAATTTAAAGAAATGAGGAGAGGCTTAGGACTCTCTGGGACAACTTTAGACATTCCAACATCCAAATCATGGGGGTGCCAGAAAGAAAAGAGGAAGAGCAAAACACTGAAAACTTACTTGAAAAAATAATGAAGGAAAACTTCCCCAATCTGGTAAAGGAAATAGAATTCAGGAAGTTCAGAGAGTCCCAAAGAAGTTGGATCCAAGGAAACACACACCAAGGCACATCATAACTACATTGTCCAAGATTAAAGATAAGGAGAGACTTTTAAGAGCAGCAAGAGAAAAGGAGACAATTATCTACAAAGGAGTTCCCATTAGACTGTCAGCTGATTTCTCAAGAGAAACCTTACAGGCAAGAAGGGACTGGAAAGAAGTATTCCAAGTCATGAAGGACAAGGACCTACATCCAAGATTATTCTACCCAGCAAAGCAATCATTTAGAATGGAAGGACAGAAAAAGTGCTTCCCAGATAAGGTTAAGTTAAAGGAGTTCATCATCACCAAGTCCTTATTATATGAAATGTTAAAGGGGCTAATCTAAGAAAAAGAAGATCAAAACTATGGACAGTAAAATGACAACAAACCCACAACTATCAACAGCTGAACCTAAGAAACAAAAACAAACTAAGCAAACAGCTAGAACAGGAACAGAATCACAGAAATGCAGATCACATGGAGGGTTACCAGAGAAGAGTGGGAGGGGGGACAATGGAAAAAAAGGTACAGGGAATAAGAAGCATACTTGGGAGACTTCTGTCAAGCTGGAGGCGTAGGTGGAAACACCGTGCCTTTTTGCACAACCAAATTTAAAGACAACAAAATTTTAGTAACAAAAAATGCAGCCAAAACACAGAAAATTGAACTATACCTAAGTCCGAGAACAGTGAACCCTCCAGCCAGACTGGTAAGAGGGGCGGAGCCAGCCACTGGTGGAGGGGGGTTGCGCAGGAAAACACGGTCAGACCGACAGAGGTGTGCGTACACATGCACATGGGCAGGCATGGGATGGCAACGGGCGGACCCAGTGAGGGTGCAAGGCGGCAGGCTGACTGTGCTCACACATTCTCACGCAGATAAGCCAGCAAAGGAGTGAGGAGTGAGACTGTCCGCATAGGCCCCAGCAGTGGGAAGCAGCAAAGGGGACTGCTATTGTCCCTCTCTGACCCCGCCCCCACATACAGTGTCACAACCCAGTGACCTGGGTGGCCCTGCCCTGGTGAACAACTAAGGCTCCACTCCTCATACTTAATGGGTGCGAACAGACCAAAACATGGCTCAAGAAGAACTCAAAGCCCCAGAGCCCATAACTCTAAGAAACCAAGAAATAGCCAACCTATCAGATGCACAGTTCAAAACACTGGTGATCAGGATGCTCACACAACTGGTTGATTTTAGTCACAAATTACAGTAACACATGAAGGCTAAAGTAATTGAAATGAATGGAAATGCACAGGAAAGCAATAGTGATGGAAAGGACACTGGGACTCAAATCAAGGGAGTGGACCAGAAGGAAGAAAAAAATGACCAAGCAGAAAAATATGAAGAAACAAGAATTCAAAAAAAGGAGGAGAGGCTTAGGAACTTCCAGGACATCTTTAAACGCTCCAATATCCAAATTTTAGGGGTACCAGAAGGGGAAGAGGAAGAGCAACAAGTGGAAAACTTATTTGAACAAATAATAAAGGAGAACTTCCCCAATCTGGCAAAGGAAATAGACTTCCAGGAAGTCCAGGAAGCTCAGAGAGTCCCAAAGAAGTTAGACCCAAGAAGGAACACACCAAGGCACATCATAATTATATTAGCCAAGACTCAAATGAAGGAGAGAATCCTAGAAGCAGGAAGAGATAAGGGGACAGTCACCTACAAAGGAGTTCCCATCAGACTGTCAGCTGCTTTCTCAAAAGACACCTTACAGGCAAGAAGGGGCTGGAAAGAAGTATTCCAAGTCATGAAATCCAAAGACCTACAACCAAGCTTGCTCTATCCAGCAAAGCTTTCATTTAGAATGAAAGGACAGATAAAGTGCTTCTCAGATAAGATCAAATTCAAGGAGTTCATTATCACCAAACCCTTATTATATGAAATGTTAAAGGGACTTATCTAAGAAAAAGAAGATAAAAAAGATGAACAGTGAAAGGACAGCAAACTCAATGATTAACAACCACACCTAAAACAAAAGCAAACTAAGAGGACAGTTAGATCAGGAGCAGAACTATAGAAATGAAGATCACATGGAGGGTTAGCAACAGGGGAGTGGAAGGAGGAGAAGGGGGGAGAAGATACAGAAAATAAGTAGCATAGATGGTAGGCAGAAAATAGATAGGGGGGAGGGCAAGAATAGTAGGGGAAATATAGGATCTAAAGAACTTGAGACACATGGTCATAAATGAAAGGGGGGAATGGTGGGGGAGGGGGTGTGCAGGATGGAGGGGAATGAAGGGGTGAATAGAACAACTGTAATGGCATAATCAATAAAATAAAAAAGAGAAGCATACTTGGTAGATACAAAATAAGACAGAAGGAGGTTAAGAATACTATGGGAAATGGAGAAGCGAAAGAACTTATATGTATGACCCATGTCCATGAACTGAGGGTTGTGGGATGGTGGTAAGAGGGGGTTGTAGGGTAGAGGGGAAAAGGGAAAAAATGGGACAACTGTAATAGCATAATCAATAAAATGTACTTAAAAGTGGAAAAAAGGTACAATACGTTCTATGAAGAAATTATCTTTATATTTTTTAAAGATTTTATTTATTTATTTTTAGAGTGGAAGCAAGGAGGGATGAGAGGGAAACATCAATGTGTGGTTGCCTCTCACATGCCCCCTATTGGGGCCCTGTCCTGTAATCCAGGCATATGCCCTAGACTGGGAATCAAACTGGTGACCCTTTGATTGGCAGGATAGCACTTAATCCACTGAGCCACACTAGCCGGGGCTCACTTTAAAACTGACCTCTTTAGAAGAGGGAAATAGAAAGCACTATCCCTGTGGCACTGTGATCCTATCTCCAAGGCCAGAGGACAAGCTGGGCTCTGTGCTGTGCTTCCTACCCAAGGGTTGCAGGGGCTTCTCAAGGCCCTAGCCCAGAGGGGTCAGCGGTGTCAGGGCTCAGACCGGGGTTCTTCCTGCGTCTGCTCTGCAGTTTGGTACAGGAAGAAGATGGATCCACATTTAAACTTCAATTACTTATGTGGAATTTAGGATGTATATTGTTTTCTTCTTTTCTTTCCCAGTGAGCACTGCAGTAATGCTTACTGCACCCTGATGGTAAAACAGAGCTCAGGGTTTACTTTGCCTGACAAAGAAATCCTACCCATCCAAGTTAGCTCACTGCATCAGCTCAATGCATCTTCACTGGCTGCTGTGATATGTCATAAATAGTACATCTTATTTATAGGCTGTATTGGAGCTTTCCCTTTTGGGTTAGGACAAAACAGTATACTTTGTTATGTTACCAAAGTAGCCTACTTTTAAAAGTCTGTATGATCTTTCCAAGTGCACTGAATACACTCTGATGATCACAGTACTTATACAAAGCAGACAAGAGGGGGCACCCTGTAGTTGGACACAGTGGCATGTGTAGGATTTCCTTGGATTCATGGCTGAGGCTGAGGCTGAGGCTGGGGTTCTCCCTCAATTAACCAGAGTTCTCCACTCAGAACCACCGCACATCCTTGACTGCCAGACTGCCATACTGCTTCAACTGAAGACTTTCAAATGCCATTAAAGTATTTTGAAGCTTTAAATAAGGTTAAATTAGTTAGGCATTCCGAAGTGGGAAGTATTTTAGAGCACTGTGGAGACCAGAGTGGTAGAGAACAGTCTGGCATCTACCAAAAGCCATTCCAGAGCCCTCTGTATCTCTGCTTTCCACATGCTCATTAACATGACTTGTAGTTCACAGAACCAGAAGGGTAGTGGGAAGGAAGTTCTAGCATTAACTATCAGCTCAGATATAACAATCATGGATATGCATTCGAAATGGTATATTTTCAAAAAACGGCACACCAGCTGGGGTCGTGGGGCTCCCAGCTTGGTCTCATGATTGGTCTTTGAGAAAGAACCAGGGATGTGTATGACAGGTCAGTCTCATCCCAAGCAGGGTCATTCATGTTCTTTAGAACTTTCCTTACCAGGTTTTCTGGGTCTTTCAGGGATCTCTGTTTTTCCTCCAGAGATTTCTTTATTCTCTTGTTATCCTGTGTTAATTCTTGGACTTCATCCTTTAGCAAATTTAATGAAAAAAGTTTGTAAGAACCAAAATAATGCTTTTTAAAAAAATTACCCATGGACTTCCGGCCAAGATGGAGGCATAGGTAGACACACTGTACCTCCTTGCACAACCAAAATAAGGACAACATAAATTTAGTAACAAAATAATAACCAGAACCGACAGAAAATTGAACTGTATGGAAGTCGGATGGCCAAGGAGCTGAAATAGACACATCCATCCAGATCCAGGGTAGAGTTTGGCGGCGGAGCTGAGAGGGGTCATGGCACAAGAAACGGTGACACTGGGCATGCAAGACAGCAGCGGGCAGACCCTGGGCACCCAGGCAGTGGTTGGAAGACCCCGGGTGTGGGGTGGCAATGGGCAGACCCAGCGAGGTGGTAATTGAGAAGTGGGGCACCATGCGCAAGGTGGCTGACCGGGCAGTCCCTTGTTTGCATGCACGTAACTGAGGAGCGAGACAGACCTTGCAACCCAACGTCCCAGTGCTGAGAAATAAAGCCTCAAAACACCGATTGAAAACACCTGAGCATGTTGAGGCGCCGGGAGAGATTCCCAGCCTCACAGGAGAGTTCGCTGGAGAGGCTCACAGGGTCCTAGAATGTACACAAGCCCACCCACCTGGGAACCAGCACCAGAAGGGCCCAGTTTGCTTGGGGGAAGTGGCAGAAGGGAGTGAAGTCTGACAGAGAGCGGAGTAAGCACCATTGTTCCCTCTCAGACCCCGCCCCCACATATAGCATCACAACCCAGCGAGTGGGGGTGTTGCTCTGCTTTGGTGAACACCTAAGGCTCTGCCCCTTACTACATAATAAGACAAAAAAATGGCTGAAACAGAAGAACAGATCAAAGCTCCAGAAATAATACAACTAAGTGACCAAGAGATAGCCAACCTATCAGATGCACAGTTCAAAGCCCTGGTGATCAGGATAATCACAGAATTGGTTGCATTTGGTCGCAAATTAGATGAAAAAATGAAGGCAAGTGAAATGAAAGAAAATGCACAGGGAACCAATAGTGATGGGAAGAAAACTGGGACTCAATGGAGTAGACCAGAAGGAAGAAAGAAACAACCAAACAGAAAAGAATGAAGGAACAAGAATGCAAAAAAATGAGAGGCATAGGAACCTTCAGGACATCTTTAAACCTTCCAACGTCCAAATTATAGGGGTACCAGAAGGGGATGAGGAAGAGCAACAAATGGGAAAGTTATTTGAACAAATCAAAAAGGAGAACTTCTTCAATCTGGCAAAGGAAATAGACTTCCAGGAAGTCCAGGAGGCTCAGAGAGTCCCAAAGAAGTTGGACCCAAGAAGGAACACACCAAGGCACATCATAATGACATTACATAAGATTAAAATAGAGAATCCTAGAAGCAGGAAGAGATAAGGGGACAGTCACCTACAAAGGAGTTCCCATCAGACTGTAAGCTGATTTCTCAAAAGAGACCTTACAGGCAAGAAGGGGCTAGAAAGAAGTATTCCAAGTCATGAAATCCAAAGATCTACAACCAAGCTTGCTCTATCCAGCAAAGCTTTCATTTAGAATGGAAGGACTGATAAAGTGCTTCTCCGATAACGTCAAGTTAAAGGAGTTCATCATCACCAAGCCCTTATTATCTGAAATGTTAAAGGGACATCTAAGAAAAAGAAGATAAAAAAGATGAAGAGTAAAAGGACAGCAAACTCACAATTGTTAACAACCACACCTAAAACAGAAACAAAAACTAACTAAGCAAACAGCTAGAATAGGAACAGAACCATAGAAATGGAGATCACATGGAGGGTTAGCAACAGGGGAGTGGAAGGAGGAGGAGAACGCTGGAGAAGGTACAGAGAATAAGTAGCATAGACGGTAGGTAGAAAATAGACAGGGGGGGCAAGAATAGTACAGGAAATGTAGAAGCTAAAGAACTTATGACACATGGACATGAACTAAAGGGGGGAATGTGGGTGGGAGGGGGTGTGCAGGGTGGAGGGGAATGAAGGGGGGACTGGGACAACTGTAATAGCATAATCAATAAAATATATTTAAAAATTACCCATCCATTTACAAATGGTTGCTTCTTTTTACTTTATAGAAGAGCTCTAATTGGTGTACGGTTTGTGTCCTGGTTTGTTACCGATAAGTGAGCCTTACCCCACTGCAGCACATTTATTGTGTACTGGCGAGTCAGGTGTCATTTGGATACTTCACTTAGCCACTCCCCTGTTGGCGTTTAGGTACTTATGAAGTTCTATTCTTACAATACTGTAAAGAACATCTTTATGTATATACCGTTTTTTAACAAAAATATTAATCGCTTTAGGAAAGATCTTCAAAATGAGATGACTAAACAAAAAGGTTAGGTCATTTTCATGGCTCAATATGTAATACTAAGTTGCTTTCTAAAGAAAGGGGGAGCATAGTAGTGTATAATGCTACCCACCATACCACTTTGAACTCCTACCCCAGCCTTGGATACCTGAAAAAATATTTCCTAGTGGTGTCCAATCAGGAACCTCATAGTGTCTGTTTGAATTTGATTACAGAGTTTGAACACAGTTAACAGTGAGTGCTATTTCCAGTTCGTTGAGTTGCCTGTCATTTGTATATATTGCACATATTGTACCCACTAGAAACCTAATGTTCTCCACTTGCATTAGGCTTTCATAAGACTCTTCTTTATAGTCTACAATAATTTTATGTATAACTTGCAGTTTTTGCTAATGACACATACTGCATCACTCTTTCATAGAATGGATTTAAGCAGCATATGTCAGAAACACATGGATTTCAACACATTGTTTTCAGTACATTCCAATTAAATACAAATGTGAGCAGTTTCTAGGCCAACAGCTGGCACCTGTTTACTTAAGGCTTCCTGCATTTACTGAACTGCTGGCTCTACCATTTCTGTACTGTATGTTGTATTTACAGTACATTGTATTAGTTTTATAGCCCATAACACAAAATTTAGAGTCCAACAACTACCACATGCACTAGGGATTTTATCTCCCTGAGTCTACTTCCCACCACACTCAGGTAATTCCTACCCAGTGGCCTTGAGCTGGCCGCCTCATCAGACAGCACAAACTACACTCCTGTGCCGCCGCCCACCCACCCATGGCTCCTTGAACCTGCTTTCCGCTCTGTTAGCTTCTGACAGTCCTAACTCTGACTTCCAGACCACTTCGGTAGCTGCTTTGGCCTTGGTTGTCAGCCTTGCCTTGCTTTATTCCTCAACCCATGTTTTAGTGACTGTGACTGAGATGTGACATTTCGTGTAGTGAAGTGCACCTTTCTTTATGTGTTTCTAAAAAGTACTTTGCTCAGTGTCTTGGACCTGTCAAAACATTTCTAGTTACAGTTTACTTCAGTTTTATTTCACATTATACAATGTTATTGTTTTAACCCTGAAGTTTACTTGCTTTAATACACTAGGAAATAAAAAAACGGGGGGGGGGGATGAGAAAAAAGCTGATCGTATGATGCATCATTGTACAAGTTCTATTCCTATGTGCCGTGTGTCTGGACTTTACACACCTGCTTTATCAGGTTTTATTTTTCAAATCTTGAACAACTCGGTTTATACCACTCACAAACTGTCTTCTCACATGTAAAACATGTAATTTCTGTCCTACCTAGTTCAAAACATTTTGAGGATAAAATGAAATGCAAGAGCAATCTTTATACTATATATAAAGCACCAAAAAATGACAAACAGAACTTTCACAAATTAACTCAAAAGCAGAATCAGAACACTTAGCATTGTATTAGAAATTATATGAAATGTCTATTTATTACCAATTCCCAAGCATCATCTTGGGTAAATGTGTGTTTTGGATCCAGTAGAGGGAAAAGGATAATAGTCACACAATTAGCAAGAAGTTCTACCAGTGCGGTTCTTTTTTGAAAGCAAATACATTTTTCTTTTTAGAATTAACTTCATTTCTCTGCATGTAATCCTTCAATGTTTTCCCACTGTCTCTAGACTAAAATGCCTATTTTTTGTCAAGGTTCCCTAGGCATACAAGGTCTTAATCCAACATATTTCTTCCAACATCTCTTTCACTTGGCTGCCGCATCCCTGTGTCCTTCTGTCCGTTGCCTTCATTCACTGTATTTAACCCTGGAAGCCTTTCCTGCCAGACCTGCACGTGGCTCTCCCTCATTTTTAGGACTGCTCAGTGCTACTTGGAAAAGTAACACTGTCTTTAGCCAACCTGACTTTCTTGATTGTTCATGTGTTGCCTGCCCCTAGGCTGCTCTGTAAGGGATGGCCCTGGGTTAGGTTTGGGGCTTTGTTCTGTGTAGCATGCATTTGTCCTGCATCTGGGATGGCGCCCAGTAAACCTCTAACTGTTTCAGGGGTTTAGACCCCATATCAGTTAAGATTCTCCCACTTTTCCTATATCTTTTAAGATTCCATCTAATGATATCTTTTGATTTGGCATCTAAGATTAGCAGTTGCTTTCAGATCTTAGAGTAGTTATCCCAAATTAAATACACAAGAACCACAAACATTTGGAAGAGGAGTTGCAATGTCCAGTGAGAAAACAATGGTAACTTTGAGTTGGGCTAAGAACCTTTAATATTAAAATACTTTAACTACAAAATGACATCCTGATTGGGTTATGAGAAGGTATGCCACCTGAATTCCACAGGGAGCTGCAAATGCATCTATTTTTATCTGTGTCCCGAGAATAAAGTGTAATGGGATTGTGTGCAGTTTCACTTTAAAAGAAGGCCGACATGAAGGGTAGATAAATGAATGATGCTCCAGACATTTGATGGCACACTGAGCAGTTTTAGAGTCATGCGTTAGCGCTCCATGCAGTTTGGTGGAAATACATCCTGGGGGACTCTCACAATGTCAAGCACAGTTTAAGTTTTATGTGATTATTTCTTTTTATAACAAAACATTACAAAGCAGCCATAAAGAATGACCTCCTTTTTGTAAAATAAACAGTGTTTTGTTTATATGCACACAAAAAATGCAGGAAGAACCAACACCAAAATCTTAGTAAAAGTTCTGGATATTCTGAGCATAACTGGATGACTTTTCTGTACTTTCTAAATCTTTCCCATCAAATGGTTATTAATATCGTCACCAAAAAAGAAGGTTTAAGATAGCTACTGGAATTTTTAATTAGAGAAAACAGCCAAGATGAGGGCATAGGTGGAAACACTGTGCCTTCTCGCACAAGCAAGTTTAAAAACAACAAAGTTTTAGCAACAAAAATGCAGCCAAACCACAGAAAACTGAACTATATGGTAGTCTGACAACAACGAACCTTTCAGCCAGACCAGTAAGAGGGGCAGAGCCAGCACCAGAGTGGGGTCGAGCAGGAAAGATCCACCAGACCAACGCAGGCGAGCAACCCAGGCGCACAAACAGCTGTGGGTGGATCCCAGGTGTGGAGTAGCAGCCAGGAGACCCACTGAGGGCTGACTGCAGTTACACAGTTGCACGCAGATAAACCAGTGAAGGAGTGAGGAGTGAGACGGTCCCCGCAGGCCCCAGCAGCGGGAAGCAGCAGAGGGGACTGCCATTGTCCCTCTCTGACCCCGCCCCCACATACAGCGTCACAAACCAGCGACCTGGGTGGCTCCGCCCCTCCTACATAACAGGTGTGAACAGACCAAAACATTATGGCTCAAGACCAGCTCAAAGCCCCAGAGCCCATAACTCTAAGCAACCAAGAAATAGCCAAACTTTCAGATGCACAGTTTAAAACACTGGTGATCAGGATGCTCACAGAACTGGTTGATTTTCGTCACAAATTAGAGGAACATATGAAGGCTAAACTAATCGAAATGAAGGGAAATACACAGGAAACCAATAGTAATGGGAAGAAAACTGGGACTCAAATCAAGGGAGTGGACCAGAAGGAAGAAAAAAATGACCAAACAGAAAAGAATGAAGAAACAAGAATTCAAAAAAAAGGAGGAGAGGCTTAGGAACCTTCAGGACATCTTTAAACACTCCAACATCCGAATTTTAGGGGTACCAGAAGGGGAAGAGGAACAGCCATGAGTGGAAAACTTATTTGAACAAATAATAAAGGAGAACTTCCCCATTCTGGCAAAGGAAATAGACTTCCAGGAAATCCAGGAAGCTCAGAGAGTCCCAAAAAAGTTGGACCCAAGAAGGAACACACCAAGGCACATCATCATTACATTAGCCAAGATTAAAATGAAGGAGAGAATCCTAGAAGCAGCAAGAGATAAGGGGACAGTCAGCTACAAAGGAGTTCCCATCAGACTGTCAGTGGATTTCTCAAAAGAGACCTTACAGGCAAGAAGGGGCTGGAAAGAGGTATTCCAAGTCATGAAATCCAAAGACCTACAACCAAGATTGCTCTATTCAGCAAAGTTTTCATTTAGAATGGAAGGACAGATAAAGTGCTTCTCAGATAAGACCAAATTCAAGGAGTTCATCATCACCAAATCCTTATTATCTGAAATATTAAAGGGACTTATCCAAGAAAAAGAAGATAAAAATGATGAACAGTGAAAGAACAGCAAACTCACAGTTATTAACACCCACACCTAAAACAAAAGCAAACTAAGAGGACAGCTAGATCAGGAGTAAACCATAGAAATGAAGATCTCAAGGAGGGTTAGCAACAGGGGAGTGGGAGGAGGAGAAGGGGGGAGAAGGTACAGAAAATAAGTAGCATAGATAGGTAGAAAATAGATGGGGGGAGCAAGAATAGTAGGGGAATATAGAATCTAAAGAACTTGAGACATGTGGTCATAAACGAAAGGGGGGAATGGCGGGGGAGGGGGTGTGCAGGGTGGAGGGGAATGAAGGAGGGGAATAGAACTGTCTTGGCATAATCAATAAAATATACTTAAAAAAAGATAGCTACTGGAAATAGGAAAGATTTGTTGCTCAGAGATTTTTGCACATAATATTGGCAGTTCCTTCCCTCCTCACTCCTCGGGGAGGGGGAGAAAGGGGTTACTTGAGACAGCACCTTTAGCCAGAAAAGTAGGAAAGCTCCTGTGGTCACAACATACAAGGTGTGAAAAGTTGATGAACAGTAATAAAATTGGATGACAGGACATTCTTGTCTTCATCATGTTACTGATGCTACTGCCATCAGTTATATTAGATATACTGATAAATGCAAGGTAGTAGAAAACTCCTTTTTAGTGTATCTGAAATGTATACTAGGTTTTTAAAACGACTCGAAAAATGTACTCTTTCAGAAGAACAAGGCAGAGCATCATTTCATACATGGTTTTGTGTAACCAAATAATTCAATTTTCCATTGTAGAAAAGCTAAAATGTTTTCCATGTAAGTAGGTATTTCTTAGTTTCCAAGGTAACAGATATAAAATTTTCTGAAATAAAGACATTAAAAGCAAGCGTTCAGTGTGCTTACATTTTAGGGTTATGGCCTTGTTTCTATGGAAACTTGATAATAGGCAAATGCTGAAATAGAGGTTTCTTCTACCACTTTATTGAATGCATCCCCCAAATTAAAAATAAATTGAAATGAAATTTTTACTATCATGTTGAACATTAAAAGGTGAATTCTGTATTCACAAACTCTGTCTATTAACTATTCTGATTTAACCCTTTTTATCATGGTTGGGCTTAATCCTTGTTACCTTAACTACTTTTGCACCAGCTTCTCCTAAAGGCATTCTCTGTCCAGGGCATTCTTACCTTCAATTCACAGACACCAGAACAGACTCTTTAAAATATGTCAACTTGTTTACCTGGTAAATTCATGCTGTTTCATGACTTCTCCTTTTGTTCTTATTGATTATAATGAATTTGTAGACATAGGATTGAGAGGTAGGTGTTGCTTCTGAATTGTGTAAAGTCATTTTGAATGGAAAAAATCAAAACTGGAATAAGTTAAGATAGGCCTACTTTGTGGAAAAGTTATAAGATATGATCTGCATTCCTAAGAGTGTTTCTAGAATGACAACTGAGTTTGGCATTTCTGTCACCTACATGTCAGCGCCTCTGTTCTGTGGCCATGTTACACGGTCATTTCCAATTTCTAGGTCTCATTTTTGGTTTTGTTTCCATCAGCAGTAGAGGAGAATATACATGGGACTTATTTGCAGTTGGAGGGGCCCAATGAGATATACTTGAAAGTGAATTGTAAATCTTAAAAAGAATTATATAAAGGTCCTATTTGGGTTTCTAACACTGTTATCTACACATTGTTTTGTAAAATCACTCAGAGGTTTACCACACAGGATCAAGCAGAGCAGAAGTTTTTACAAATAATTCTTTGCTTTTTGCCTATAGGCACACTTAATTCACATAATTTTTTCATTTTTTTTCAAAATATTTCAATGTTCTGAAAAAAGACTACTTCCCAGTTACAGAGCCACATCTACAGTCTGATTGAATCTGCAGGCTTAATTAATCTAACTTCTAGTGAAATTAAGAGCTTAACCAAAGTTCAAGTAGAATGAGGGCTACAAGACCCCTATGAAATAGTGAAATAATCTCTGGCATTTAAATGAAACAAATGGGCAAGTGGGGCCCAAACAATTCTACATATTTATGGTAGAATGTTTTCTCCTCCAAAGGACACAGTCTGTTCATTAGCCACTTTGCTACACAGAATTATTCTCATCAAACATTTCCTCTCCCTCCCGCTCTCCCATTTCTTCTCTCCCCAGTCCCCTTGGCTAATAATTATATTAGCCAAGATTAAAATGGAGAGAATCCTAGAAGCAGCAAGAGATAAGGGGTCAGTCACCTACAAAGGACTTCCCATCAGACTGTCAGCTGATTTCTCAAAAGAGACCTTACAGGCAAGAAGGGGCTGGAAAGAGGTATTCCAAGTAATGATATCCAAAGACCTACAACCAAGATTGCTCTATCCAGCAAAGCTTTCATTTAGAATGGAAGGGCAGATAAAGTGCTTCTCAGATAACGTCAAATTCAAGGAGTTCACCATGACCAAGCCCTTATTATATGAAATGTTAAAGAGACTTACCTAAGAAAAAGAAGATAAAAAAGATGAACAGTGAAAGGACAGCAAACTCAACAGTTATCAACAACCACACCTAAAACAAAAGCAAACTAAGAGGACAACTAGATCAGGAGTGAACCATAAAAATGAAGATCAAATGGAAAGTTAGCAACAGGGGAGTGGGAGGAGGAGAAGGGGGGAGAAGGTACAGAAAATAAGTAGCATAGATGGTAGGTAGAAATAGATAGGGGGGAGGGCAAGAATAGTAGGGGGAATATAGAATCTAAAGAACTTGAGACATGGTCATAAACTAAAGGGGGGAATGGTTGGGGAGGGGGTATGCAAGGTGGAGGGGAATGAAGGGGAGGAAATAGAACAACTGTAATGGCATAATCAATAAAATATATTTAAAACAAAAAATACAAAAAGAAACAGGGAAACTGAGGCAAAAAATAAAGTCCTGTGTTCTAGGAGACTGGTGCAGAAACAAAAAAAAAAAAGAAAAAGAAAAAAGTTGTCTGTAAAACAGTATGCCATGTTAGTTAGGCTGTCAGAAGCCTCGTACATCTTGTGTTAACTGTATCTCTTGATTATACCATTTTCTCTTATGCTTGATTTAACCTTGTAGTTTTGTATAGTAGCATGTTGTACACATTTGCAGACTAGGAGCAATAGGTTATCCCATTTAGCCTAGGTGTGTACTGGGCTCTATCACCTAGGTTTATGTAAGTGCACACTGTGATGTTTGTGCAACTGCAGAATCACCTAACAATGCATTTCTAAGAATGTATTCCCGTCAGGCAGTAGATATGATCAATTAGGGTTGTGACAAAGCAAATCCATCAGATGGTGGAATACTATGGGCAGTATTTTAGTGGAAAGTCAACGGGACAACTGTTCATGTAGTATAAGCAGTTTTCCAGTGGTATTTAGGGTAAGCATTAAGACCAGTCTAGATCTTAAGAGGATAAGGAATTAATCACTTCTAGTTAGCAGATCAGGAACTATTATGTTTGGCAAGCCACAGGGTGAGGTGTGAGGCTAGGTACTATTGTATAAAGTTTTAAACAAATTTGAATGTCTCTAAAGTGGAAAATTTTGGACATATTTTTAGTGCCATGTTCAATTTCCAGGCATTTTTACTTTTAATTAACTTTAAACTCTAACATTGAGGGACATTAATTGATAATGGGGGTGCAGTCATTCTCTTTTATTATTATTGAAACTATATGCAGCAACTTAGGTCCATTAAGCTGAATATATATTCATATATAAATATACATATATACACACACACTATATATATAATGATTAGGTGATTGTAGTTTTTCAAAATGGCTTGAAGAGGTATGGGTGTGTTAAGGATGAGGAATAAAAGCATGATAAAAGCACAATTACTTGAACATCCTTTTAAAGGGTATTAGAAATTGAGCTCCTTAGAACTGAGAGTTGTAGGCAGATGTATCTTCCCACCATTCACCCACCCAAACCAACCAGCATTCATTAGGATCTGCCTGTGTAGGTGTAGCTGCATGCTGAGGTTGTAAAGATTATTAAGACCCTCTCTCTGGGAATAACCAAGGAACGTTAGTTCATTTTTAGCACTAGTGTTTTATAAATTGTTGGGCAAACAGTGACCATAGTTTTCACATAGAAATTGTATTAGAGGAAATCAGTTTGAAAAAGCCTTTAAAAAATGATATATGTGGGTTGCAACAATTTTTTAAAAATTATACTTCCATATAAAGGATAACTATATATTTAAGAATTTTATATTTTTATTCTTTCACGTATTGGTTTTGATGTTATAATTTGACTTAAATATCCAAGACAATGAATACAGTGTGCACATTTTATTCAATTTTAAGAACTAGTTTAAATACATTTTTACTTATTGACAATCATATTGTTATTGCAGATCTCATTTTAGAGAGCACTGATATCTATATTCTGAGTCAAATGAGGCAAAAAGAAAATGTATTTTTATATTATTCCCTCATAAAAGAGTTGATTATATTTGAACTATAGGATATTGTTATTAATGGTATTACTGATGATGTCTTACATTAGTGCTAGAGTGTGCAAAACATTCGGCATTCTTATTTAATTTTCATAACAGTCTGATTAGGTTGAATGCAATTTATTTCCATTTAAATAGAGAAGAGGGTTAGAAAAACTGTGGCATACTCTGTATCATATGGACAGTAATTGAATATAATACCATTATTGATGTCTCAACATATATTTAGACTGTAATTTATACTTTTATTTTGTAGATGAAAATAAACTGTTACCTGCAAGATCAGGATGTACTATAGAAGATCATGTAATTGCGGGAAATGTAGAAGAATTTCGTAAAGATTTTATTTCAAGAATATGGCTGACATACAGGGAAGAATTTCCTCAGATAGAAGGCTCGACTTTGACCACGGACTGTGGGTGGGGCTGCACGTTACGGACTGGCCAGATGCTGCTGGCTCAAGGGCTCATACTGCACTTTCTTGGTAGAGGTAAATCAAATCTCTGTTTTTTCTTGTTTTTTTTGTTTTGTTTAATATAAACTTTAGGTTGCAGACTGCATAAAATTCTCAGATTAATTTCTTAATGCCTTAATGTCTTCTAAAGTTGAAAGTAGCCTAACATATTACTTCTTTATTGAATTGAGCCAGTTATGACTTAAATGTTCATGATTCTCCTTTTAAAAATATAGGTTAAATATACCCATTAATCTTGGCTGCCACCATGAATTAAGTTCATGTTTTAGTAGCCCCCCTTTCTTTGTGGTTCTTATGTATTTATTTTCGCTTGAACTCTCTGGGTTATATCTCCAGTTCAGTAAATCCTGGGCAGGTCAATAGCAGTGACTTTGAGCGGGTAGTTAATATTGTTACATTATTTAAATTGTAACAGATTTTACACTGGTTTCCTTATTTTCTCTCTATATATTAGTAATGTTTGAAAAATATTTTTTTATAAATATGATTGTAATCAGTTCAACTGATTACGCATGTTCTTAGTAAGAATATCATACTTAGTCCTTTAGACTCTCAAAAATGTCATTGATACGTAACTTACATACATCATTTTTTTCTCGTGTGCTACTTTCCTTACCTTTTCTATTAGTCAGTTTTTTATAATGTGTACATTTGTAGGAGAATTTTAGTTCACTATTTCAGGCTATCATATCTGGTTACCAAGTGCTATTATTTTTTGTGTGTGTGTTTCTGAATATGTGGCAGATATTTAGTAACCTTTCTATTGGGATTATTGATGAGATCACATAGAAGACATTTATTCAAGAGTGGTGTGGATAATGCAAGGAAGAAGAATTTTTAAACTCTGGGATGATTGATTCGTAGTTTTGTGCAGTTAGGGGCAAGAATTGGATTGTACCATATTATGCCATGTGTAACACACACACTTGTTTTGTGCATATTATACAAAGAATTATTATGCCCATTTTTATACCCATATTATGTAATTATTATACCCATGTATAATGCGCATCCTTATTTTTCCCTCAAATTTGGGCAAAAAAGTGCTCATTATGCACTGCAAAATATGGGTTATTTCATACTCCTGGCTAGGTCTGAATCTGACTCATTTTGTTAACATAAAATTACACGTATGTTTGGGGACTGTCTTGTTATTTAAAACATTGAACTTTTTTGATCTGTAATGACTTCATTTATTATAACTTTTCATTTACTAGAGAATTAATATTATGCCTTAAACAATGATTGTTATTCTGAAAGGATTATATGAGAAAAAACATTTTGAAAAAATTTTTCACTTTCCATGATCAGACTTCTATTTTAACATATAATCAAAACAAAATCTACTTTCTGCAGTTACTCTCTCATGAATACTCTGAATGTTAGTGAATGTGTTTATTGTGCCTTTGGGTGGTCAAGACTGGCTGTCTGATAAATAGTGCTGGTAGCGGAACACAGAAGTGGGTCTTCTGTCTCAGAGCTGTCAAAGAAAGGGAAAAAAGCATATTCTACAATTGTCTATGTGGATGCGGGTTTGCTGTTTTTCTCTCTTTTTGTTTTTTGTTCTTTAACTTGGTGACTTTTTTATGTTTTTATGTAATATATTCTCATTTTAGAAATTACAGAAACTATACAAGAGTCCAGAGAATAATATTACTACTCAAAAGTAAACATTATTGATATATTGACATATTTTTTCCACTCATATCTTTATTTGCTTTTTTAAACAGCTTTATTGAGATAGAATCTATATATCATAAACTCAAGAATATGGCTGGTGAACAATTCAATGGTTTTTTATTCAGAAAGTTCTGCAGCTATCACTATAATCTAATTTTAGGACATTTTCATTATTCCCCAAAGAAACCTCATACCCATTAGTAATTAATCCCAATACACTCCTCTTCCATATGCAATCATTAATCTCCTTTCTGACTCTATACATTTGCCTCTTTCTGAGTGTACTCTTTTAGCTTAGTAACCCACATGAGTTTTAAAGCTACATACTTATTTTAGTAGAATTGTTGAAGTTTAACTATTTAAAAGATCTGAACACCTTGCTTTGGAACTACTATAGCTTGGACCTGGCCCGATGCTTTGAGCATTGAAAATTCAGACTCTGAATCATGGACTTCCCACACTGTAAAAAAATTTACTGCATCATTTGAAGCACCGCTGTCAGGGGCAAGAGAACTCAAAAGTCCTACAGTTTCTCTGAAGGAAACAATTGGGAGGTACCCTGATGATCATGAAATGCGAAATGAAATTTATCACAGGAAAATCATCTCTTGGTTTGGTGATTCCCCCTTGGCTCTCTTTGGCTTACATCAGCTAATTGAGTATGGGAAGAAGTCCGGGAAAAAAGCTGGAGATTGGTATGGACCAGCTGTGGTTGCTCACATTTTAAGGTAAGATGTTTTATAACCTTTCATCTTATGGCAGAGGTCCTCAGACTCAGACATACTTATTTTTGCAGCATATATCATAATTGGAACTTTTAAAATCTAACTGTATGAGATTATTCATAGTAGAGATTTATTTGCAACATTTTGTAACTCTGGTTTCATGTAATTTACTGACAAAGTTTGCTTCTTTTGCTCGCAGATATAGATGTCTAAGGCCCCTTTCTAACTAGGTTTTTATTAGAATTGAAATTGTTCAATAGAACCTTATTGAATTGTTCTAAAAACTAACAACTCTTTCAACTTTGGAACATGCATAATATCACAGTTTGTTAAAAAATGGTGCGCCCTAGGGGCTGTGATGTACTAATAGCGTAATGAAATGTCAAGAACTGAAATTGATGTTTTCAGCATTTCTTTGCACACATCAAATTCTTGTGAATTGTAAATGTATGGGACTATTAATATTATATTATAGTATTGTAATATTAGTAAAAGCAAAGAGTCTGTGACATTCAGAATAGTTAGAGAAAAGTTGGAGTGAAATTTCATCTTTTTGTAGCATTCATTTAGATACTATATAAGTTTTTAAAAAAATTGTCTTATTTGTTTTATGTCCTATATTATTATAAACTGAATCATTAATATGTCTTCAAGTATAGTATGTCATGGTAAATTTATCCTACTTAGAATCATATACCGATAGTTTAAAATTATTACCAAATTTTTTCAAACTATATTAAATTCTTTTTATATTTTATGGTCCAGATGCTTGTAATTGAAAAAGTATTTGCATAATGTTATTAAGTGTATGGTTAATAATAATGCCAAGGTCAGCTTGGTATGACATTTATAAAAGCATATCATACAGGCATGGTTTTTACTCTTCAAGATTATGTTCTGTACCCCGGGGATGAGAAAACTTTTTCTGTAAAAGGCCTTATAAGGGCTTTATTGCCCCTTTTTTTCTTTCTTGCTTGCTTTCTTTTTAAAAGCAAGCCTTTAAACTGTAAAAACCATTCTTACCAAAAAAATGGGCCACAGGTTGCTGATCCTTGTTCTGTTCTAACACATACAAACATGCATAATAGAGCGTAAGTTAAAAAAGCATAAAGATACAGTTAAATAAAAAACACTTATTTCTACAACTTGTGTAATTTTCTCTTACAAAATATTGTTATTTTTTATGTCATTTGAGAACATTATACTCACTTAGAAATATTTTTCAATTTGCAGTTTTACTTACAGAATTCTAAGACAGATTTTTGAACAAAGAAAAAAAATCACACTATTATTTAAAGAAAAGAAACAGACTTCTTAATTAAGTGTACCAGAGGACAGTCAAAAAAGTAACTCACTGCTAGTCAGTAATTAAGTTAATATGAAGCAAACCTTGAAGTACATTGTAATATCCTTTGTTAGCAAATGTTTAATATAACCAAGCGAGTGGTTCAAAGAAATTAGGGGTAGGGAGTGGGTGGGACAGGGGTTACAGTTTTATACCCAATATTTTTATGTACTTTGTAATTTGTATTTTAATGTTCTTTAGGTAATTTAATATTCAGCTTTGAAAAAATTGATTTTTGATACCATTTAGATGATAGTTTTGAACGCAGACACTATAGGTTAAATGGGAATGCCAGGAAAATGATGGCTTTTTTCCTCTTAAGTTAGATCTTTAGTCACCAACTGGAAATAGCAGTTAGGATTTTAAAGGATGATGCTTGTTATTTCTTAGAAAAGCAGTTGAAGAAGCCAGACACCCTGATTTACAAGGAATAACTATTTATGTTGCACAAGATTGTACAGGTAAGGAATGTATATAATTTTAATTTTTCTATGTTTGGTTAGACTTTCATATGTGTTTAGCTTGTTCCAATTATATTCTAAATGATTATGAAGGTAGGGACCATGTTATATTTTTTTGTTCCCATACAACACCCTACACGTAATAGGTACTTATTAAATATATCTTAACACACTATGAATTCTTAGTTGCAGTATTAAAATAAGCTCTTAAATAAAATTCCAACATTTAAAATGACTACTTTTTAAAAAGAATTTATTTGTTTATTTTTAGAGAGAAGGGAAGGGAAGGGAGGGACAAAGAGAGGGAGAGAAACATCATCCATTGGTTGCTTCTCATACACCCTCAACGGGGGACCTGGCCCACAACCCAGGCATGTGCCCTCACTGGGAATCGATCTGGCGATCTTTTGGCTTGCAGGCTGGCACCCAATCAATTGAGCCACACCAGCCAGGACTAAAATGACTATTTAAAAAAGCTAGATGAGAAAATTTAACATAGGTTATGTCCTTGGGCTGCTGGTGTGCCTGGTATTGTCTCATTGATGGATATCTTAAAGGACGGAAAATTCTTCACTTGGATGTGTTTCGAAGTAGTGCTTCAGTACATCATCTGATAATGATGCAACTGTTGTCCAGGATTTTGCCTTGTTTTATTGTTTTGGGTACTCTGTTTAATGACCAGTATCTATAGTAATGTGAAACTTTGTTGGGGATTAAATAGACTTTAATTTCTTAATAAAATAAAGGCACTTAGTAAAAATGCCTTTAAATAAGCCATCTCATGTTGTTAAATTAATTTTTTTATACAAATGCCACTAACAGGATAAAATATGGTAATGTACTGGGGAAGTTAAATATACTTCATTCATACTTAACATAAAGATATTTACAAAATGCTTTATTTTGTAAAGGTTGCCCTGATAACCTACTAGTGTTCATAGTGTGGAAAGAATGGTAATCAAATACACATGCATTTTGTTTGGTCTTTTGTTAAAGTTAATTGTTTTTTTAAGAAAGGCTGATAGCCATATGAGAAAGAAAATTGTAAATTTTCAAATGACTTGATTTTTGCAGGTCCTATATTTGTTTTTCAGGTAGGAAGTCTTGCAAATAAAATTTGATGTGTAAAGAGTGCTAATTAGGTCAAAGGATGTGCTTAGACAATTAACCATTAAATCTATGAATTTGACTTTTGTGCTTTCATTGCTAACAATCAACCTTGGCCTTTAAATGTTACATATTGTTACTTAAACAACACAAAGCTCCTCATTAAATAAGTGGTTTGTTTAATGAAGTAGTTCTTAAAATCTTTAACACTGATATTTAAGAATACTAAAGGAAGAAATTATATTAGTGTAGTGCATTTTCATAAATTGTAGGGTTAGGAATTAGGTGAAGCCAGATTCTATCAATAGTTTTTCCCCCTTGCCTTCATTAATAGTTTTAACTTTCCATTTTCTGTTCATTTCCTGTTCTTATTCTGTGTTCTCTTCCTTTGTAATTGCATCTCCTTCCATGGCTTTAAGTAATTAGGACTCCACACTCCACACTAGGACTTTTGAAACTACATTTTCAGGGCCGTTTATTCTAATATGAGGTCACTTGTATTTTTCTTCTACCCCTCAAATATCTCCGAGATGTTTTACAGACACTTCAAATTCAGCATATTTGAAACTAAACTTATTAGTTCTCCCTACCCCACTCATTTCTTTCTATTTTCTTCACTAACAGTATCATGCCCACATGCATACACTTCCTTATTCTTGACTCTCCTCACGGCTTTTATCTAGCCAGTCAGCCAGAGCTTACCAAATGTGCTTTAAAAACTGCTTCTGAAATCTGTTCTCTCTCCTCTGCGCTCATTGATTTAAATCAGACTCTTATCTGAAAGTTGGACTCTAACTTGATTTCCCTACCTCTTCTGTTTTTTGATCTGTCTGATCTACAGAAACTGATCATGTTCCTTAATTTTAAAAACCTATGACTGTCCATTAATTCTAGTCTCAAGTTATTTTAGCATGTAAAGCACATGAAGTCCTTTCTACCTTGTCCCAACCTGGATTTCTAGCATCACCTCCCAACACTAGTTTCCATAGTGATACATCAAAACACTACCAACCTTCAGGCCATTCGCTGGACATACTGTTATGTTTTTTCATGCCTGTGCACATATTGCCTCTGCTTAGAACGTGCCTTATTGAAAAGCCTTCTGGGTTGGAACACAACGTTTACACCTTAGGTAAACCCTTTCCCTTCTCCCATTTGGAAGAATTTCTCTGTTATTTTTCTGTGCTTTGTGACATTTTGGAAATACCTCTATTAAATGCTGCACTTGAAATCACTTGTAGAATCACCTTATGATTACCTGTTTCTCTCCTGTAGATCAGTGATTGTTAAGGTAGCAGGGACAGGGGAAAGGCACCAGAATCATTTGTTTGGGAATCACCGCTATAGTGAACCTGTTATGGAATTGGACTATTTCATAGAGGAAAAACACCAAAACCACTGATTCAGACACTCTGAAATCTGGCCCTCTTACCCCCAGCATAGAACCCCAGTAAATGTGTGTTGAATGAAGGTGAAGGATAAGAAGCATGTGATAAGGGAGAAATTGTTGTGTGTGATAATAGAAATATCATTACTTTGTATTACTTGTGGCAATATTTATTTCTGGAGGAAGTAGACCTCTCTGAAGGGAAACTTTATTTGATTGAAATGTGCATTAGTTCAGAAAAGTCAAAGATAAAAGATGGTTATATGTACCCCGCCTTAGAAAAGTGACAGAATTTAAAGGTCTATAATCAGAAGCCATTATTGAGTATAGTGACGGAGAAAGTGAGATTGTAGAATTGAAACAAATAGGAAGAACTATGGTGGTATTTTTGTAGCTGTGGTTTAGATCGGTGATTGTTAACCGTTGTGCCACAAGGATTTTTAAAACATGCAGTATCTGACTATTTACTTAAGGGCATTGATCTCTTTTCCCATAGATTGTCAAATAAAAAAGTGACAACAGTCAACACAACACAATAGCCATTCAGTGTGAATAAATCAAAATTATACTTATTATTTTTGTCAGATTGCCAAAAATATATTTCTTGGTGTGCTGCAGAAGTTTGGTGATTAGTTTATGTGCACCCTATGATGAAAAAGTTGAGCATTGCTGGTCAGATGGACTATGGGAAATGGGGAAGCTTGTGTACAGAGTAATCTGATAACTTCTAATCTATAAATTTAGAATTTAAAGGGAAGAACTGGGGCACAAGAGGCAGAATTTGTTAATCAGTTCATTGGAAGAGCAGAAGAGCTTGGTTAAATGGGCATGGAGTATGGGTATATAGTAAGTTTTGAATAAAACTAATTTATGTTGAACAAAAAAAAATAAAGTTTAGTTTGTATTTCCTTCCACCTAATTCCCTCATTTTCGCTTGCATTATTTCACTTAGTATCTCCCACCCATCATTTTACCAAAACTGCCCTTATCAGTAATTTAATTTCGCCCCATCCATTGATCACGTCTCAAGTCGTCACCTCTCAGTCTTCAGTCACACAGTCTGTCAGTAGCGGCCGACACAGCCACCAACCACTTCCTCCTTTTCTTTGTAACATTTTGTTTACTCAGTCTGCAGAACACTACTCTTCAGTTTCCCTCTGGCACCTTGTCTACTTGTCTCCTTTGCTGGTTTTTCCTTATCTTCCTCATTCCTAAAATTGTCGGTGCATTGTGCCCAGCCTTTATACTGCATCCCTTTTTCTATATACAGGGATTTGCATTCACCCAGTCTCATGGCTTTACAGTGCCATCTGTATGCTGGCAGTTCCCAAATTTGTAGGTCCATCCTGATCCCCTCCCCAGTTCAGGCTTTTATGTCCACAGCTGCCTACTCAACCTTCCCACTTGCATGCCCAACAGATGTCTCAAACTAGCATGTCCAAAACTGAGTTCCCAGTCCTCCCTTTTCTATTTTTCCCTTCTACAGTCTTCTGCGTCTTTGTAGATGGCATCTCTCTTAATCTCTTTGGTTATATCCAAATCCTTTAAATTACCTATGATTCCCCTGTCTTTTGTTTTGCCTTTCACTCTGTACCTTTAATGTATGAGGGTGTTCTTTATCTTCAGACTGATCATTTTTCACTGCCTCCACGTGACCATCCTGTGGCTATTCACTGTCTTCATGATTACCGCCTTTGTTCCAGTCATCATCACCTCTTGCTGAATTATTGCAATGGCTTTCTAGCTGTTCTCTCTGCTTCAGCCCTCACCCCTACAGTCTGTTAGCAAGATATGAACTAGACTGGTAAATTGTTAGTCAGATCAGAACATTCCTTTCCTAAAAAAAACCTCTCAGCGTTTTCCCAACTCACTTAAAGCAAAACTTGAAGTCTTTACAATGGCCTTTAAGAGTTCATACAGTCTGTCTTCTTTCTCTCCCAAACTGTAACTTTATCTCCCGACCTTATTTCTGCTTCTGTACCCCTTGCTCACTTCCCTTCAGAAGTACTGGCCTCTTGTTCCTGGAATATGGTTTGGCCCTAAAACATTTGTACTTGGTGATCTTTCTACCTGGAATGCTCTTCTTCCAGGTATCTGCATTACTTGGTTTCCTACTTTAAGTCTTCACTTAAATGTTAGTTTCTCATAAGACTTTCCTACCACCTGATTTTAAATTGCTCCCACCACCATCTTGTCCTATCCATCTTTCTCCCTTTGTTTTCTCTGAAGCACCCATCACCATCTGACATATATTATATTTTATCTAATTATTGCCCATTTCCCCATGCTAGAATATATGCTCCCCGAGGGCAGGGATGTTTCTCCATTTTGTTCACTGCTGAAGCCCCAGGGCCACATGGTAAGATACTCAGTAAGTGTCTATTGAATGCACAAATGAGGTAGGGATGTTTAACTCACTGAGACCTTGATAATGATGTCAGAGATCAGATGACTGCCCAGTGTTGGGGAAACTGGGATAAAAATGTTTCTGAAAACAGTGATACATATTCATTATGTTTTTTTCAGTTTACAGTTCAGATGTGATTGATAAACAGCGTGCTTCCATGGCCTCTGACAACACAGATGACAAAGCTGTAATTATTCTAGTACCTGTTAGACTTGGAGGAGAAAGAACCAATACCGACTACTTAGAGTTTATAAAGGTGGGAGATGAGAGTTCAGTGTTTTTTAAGGCAATGATAGCATATATGAAAAATACAGAAGAATTGCATTCTTTTTTCTATTAAATGGGTAGTGAGAATTTTATAGTTGTAGATTATAAAGTTTGACATTAGAGATTTTAAATACCAGTATTACAGTGTCAGATGTGATTTGAAGAGTGCAGTGTTCAGTGACAAGATGAATAAGCTTTTCACCTTTGTGACTAATCACAGAGACACAGACGCAGCAAACATCATAATCTATACCATGTCTATAGTTCCCATCACCGTTATTTGTGATTTTTAAAAGAATGTACTTCTTTTATTCATAAAACCCCACGTTAAACTGTATCAAATAATTATAAAAAACAAACGGGCTCTTCTATTGTGGCTGCATTATCTGTTAATTTGTTTTCTGTCACCATAGGGTCAGTAAAAAGTTAGGATGGTTATTTGTATAGACAGAAATGGTGAAGATAGTGGGGGGAGGAGGTTCCTGCTTTGTTCTTTTCATATTAACCAGTTAAAAATTTATTCTGTTTCAGAACACATAATTCTTTTTTTCCTAAATAACCTAACTAGATTAGCTTGTTTTGGGCACTAAGCTATTCAGTTATCATAAAACTTTAACTTTTGAAATACTTAGTTTTTGGTTAATATCATAGTGTCTATGTTATTTTCATAGTTTTAATAAAATTCCTCCTTGTGTCAAGTGCAGAGATGGAAATTCCTTTTTGAATGGAGTGTTATAGGATATAGTAATCTTGAAATAAAGTCTAGATTTGTGTTTTATGATTCAGTAACAATTCTTTTCCCCACATGAGGCATTAATCTCATAATGTGGTTCCTATGCACATGGTGGAAAATATCTCCTCAGGCTAAACTGTACTGATTATACAAATCTAGAGCAGTTCTTTTCAATATGTAGTACATGGAAGTCTTCTAGCTGGTTTATTAATTTTTCCTAATAGTTACTAAAATTTTGTGGGCACACGTGTAACTAACACTACCAATAATATAATATAGTCATAACATATGAATCCTTTAGATAAAAATGGGGTTTTGATTTTCAACATGTGGGTTCTTCAGTGGAGTTATTGGTAGAATGTGCAAAGTTATGAACCATTTCATCTGGAGAATCCATTGAGGGTTTTGAGACTTTGGGCATCTTGTCATGTCTCAGTAGGTTCTAACCAACCGAACGGTTTTTTTCTACCACCATGAAAAGGTTAGAAACTGAGCCAGTCTTGGAACTGACTCCTTTAGCTGAGACCTGGTTGCGACCTGGTTGCCTGTGGAGCAAGCTGCAGATGGCTTCCAGGCACAGCCCCTTCAGGGCTTTGCTGTGTGGTGGTGTTGATGGTATCTCTCAGGCAGCAGTCCTGCCTAGTGCTCTTGAGTGATTCCTTGGAGCCTGAATTGTGGAGGGACGAGCCACAGTTAGCATAGAGGGGTTAACAAATGTCTGTTAACGTTCATAACTGTAATAACATTTTCAAGACATGTTTATCTCACTTTGCCCTCACGATACCTTCATACTGGATTGTCTTTATAAAATAGAAAAGACAGAAGTTAAGTGATATGTTCAAGTTCAGACAGCAAATTGGTAACAGAGATTACAACTCTGGTTGTTTTTCATATTTTTCCTTAAACTATGGACTTTTTAAATGTATCACTATTTTGAGCTTTTACTAATTAATTTATATTATAGTCCACTAAAATGAGAGAGCAGTGACTACCGAAACACTTTTTCAATTGTCGGGTAAAAACGGCTGGAATGGCCGAGTGAAGTAGATTATGTTCTGGGTGTTTTGCTTGGTCAGAGGGGGTGGTTGGGTCAGAAGGCAAAAGGCGTGTAAAGCGGCATTCACTGTAGAGGTGAAACTATGGCATCTGACAGCAGCCCTGAAAGAAAAATAACCTTCCTGTTCCACTTCTCCTTTCTCTTCCTCCTCTACCTCCACCTTCATCTCTGCCCCCCGCCCTGCTCCATCTGCTTTCTCCTTCTTCATCTGCAGTTTAATTTTTTTCTTGCCAAGCTATTATGCTCTCAAAAATTCCCCACTCAGTTGTATTTTTCAAATGTATTAATCGAGGTAATTGCACAGTACTTCAGAGATGGTACCTTCCCCTCTGCCATTCTGTGAGGGGAAATTTGTTGAGGGGCTTTCTCAGCCCATACCATGGGCAGTTGACTTATTTATTTATTTTTAAGAGACGGGCAATGAGGAAAATCCAATATGTTCTCTTTCTTCAGCAAGACAAATTAGGACTTCCCTTTTTTGACTGATTACTTCAGTCTTATTTATTGCTTCATGGATACAGCTCAATAAATTCTCACCACTAGATAACTGTGAAGAAGTTTTTTTAGGAACTGAAAGGTGTTTCAAGTTTCCAAAAATACAGCCTTTTAAATGTAATGGCATTCTAGCTCCTAATCTGCTTCTGACTGTTTTTTTGCTAAATCTTCTCTGGTCAGTTGTGAAGGAAATAATGTAAAGAACCAATGTCTTTCTTCTACTACTGGGGCTCCTTCTTAGGAAAATCAGTAATGATTCTTGCTATATATTTTCCCTTTCTCTTGCTCGACTATGAGAGACTTACAACTTTCACCCCCTTGTGGTTCATAAGCGTTGTGTTTCAGCCGACCAGACTGTCTCAAATTGAACTAAGACACACTCCCATTGTGTTAATGGTGTTTACTTAGGGGGAAAGCAGCAGACTCATTACTGATAAAAAACTATTATCGTTAGTGGAGCTTTTATTTCATCTTAACGTTTTTTTAGTTAGCTCTCAAATGCTAACCTAATATACCTTCTCTGTTTTACTTTTTCAGTTGCAGTTCTCCTTTCCAAGAAACCCCTCTACATTTTCACAAGACTAAAAGGGTTATTTATAACAGCAAGAACCTGAAAATAATTTAAATAGTCACAATCAGGTTTTAAAGCACATTTTGTTACCTTCATGAAGTAGGCTAGTTTGTGGTCATTAAATATAACGTAGGTCTATGTTTATTGGTAGGAAATAATATTTATGACATAATGAGTGACAAAAGTGGTAACAGTTATACACTGTATGATGCCACGTACATAAAACTGCACTCCTAAATCTGTATGTGGATATAGGTGATAGAGATAGATATGGCAAGGAGATTTCCCCCAAATGTTAATTATGATGAGCTCTGAGTGTTCGGTTTTTGGGAAACTTTTACCACTGTGTTTTATTACAGTGAACACATTATTTTTAAGAAAATAAGCTTTAGAAAACACTATGGTGTGATTACTTATTAGAGGAAAAAAGCATTTGTTTATATGTATTTTATATTTTCCAGATTTTAAGATATCCTTTTATTTATGAGAAGAAAAGTTTAACTATTTAAGACTTTGTTTTTTTAAAATAACATATGCTTTATCACTATTGGTGTTCTCTAACATAATATATGCTCAAATTAATGTAGGAACTATTGACAAGACATTAATTGACCCCACTGGACTATTTTTAAGGGTATTGGGCCCAGCTTAAATGGAGTTCTGCTTAGAATAGATGCTGAGGGGCATACTTAATAATTTATTGTGGTATCTCTGATATTTTATGATTAGTAAAATAAATCGGCCTTAAATACAATAGTAATTATTATTTGCCTTGGATTAAAATGTTTCATTAGTCTTTATATTTATTCCAAATGAAGTAGAATTTAAAAATCTGTCAGGTAAATTCCATTGATTAGAAAATGGTTTTCAGTTTGGGATCCTAAGACTCAGAGTTCAATGAAAAGAGTCTAAGCAATATTTCTAGCATTTCAAGAAGTCTGCTGAAAATGCTACATTGATCACAACAAGGCTGCACAAGCAACTGAAAGGCCAGGTGTTTTGGGCTTTGTCAGGAAGTTTTATTGTTTTTAGGTGGTAACATTGTCTATCTCTGTATTTGGCACCCAGTAGTTGTTTGATGTTTTTGAGTGACGTGCTGGTCAGAATATTTGATTTAGTCATATTAATGTTGAGCGATTTAAAGAAAAGTGAAGATCGTTTTGTAGAGGGATTTCAGAACATGGGGACAAAAGTAATAAAAATAAACCTGGTGGTGAAAAACTTGGGAACTACTAATATTGGTAATACAAATTTGGTTGTTTTGAATAATTACCATTTGTCTCTTGACTCTAAATCTGAATTCGTTTCTTTTGGCAGGGTATTTTAAGCCTTGAATATTGTGTGGGAATTATCGGCGGCAAACCGAAACAGTCATATTACTTTGCTGGATTTCAAGGTTAGTGATTTAGTAAAGTACATTTCTTCATTTTGTGTGTGTGTGTATTTTTTTTTAAGTCAGTAAGTTAATATGGGATCATCTGGAAGCAGGATGATTAACAGAGCAACATGAGTACCTTATAAATTCATCAGTCCTACCATAGCCACTCATTTGTCACTTGGTCCACAGCATAATTGGATTCTGTAAAATGTATGTTTAATTTCTGTTATTGCATAAACAAGGCATAATTTATGGGTTTCACTAAACTTCAGAAGGCATTGCTTTCACATTCTGGCAGGTGCTATTTACATATTTACTTTTTACTGGGTTTAGTGTGCTAGCTGATAATAAAACGACAAGCAGTGTGCTCTTCTTGTCAGATTAAAGTAGTGCAATACATTTTTCATGGGCAAACTGTAGAGTATAATTGTGTGTTTGTGAAAGTAATTTTATCACCAAAAATTAAATGACAATCTCATCACTTTATAAAAATTCTGCTTATACAAGCATATTTGATTATGCAAAAGTTAATCTGCCCTGTGCAAACCTATGTTTTAGTCAATGAATATCAGTCTGGCAAACTGTTACTCCCAGATTTTTTTCAGCTATTCTACATAGAAATTGGATTGTAAGTAGTGTAATAATAAGGTGTTTTTTGAATTACTTGTCTTCTGTTTTGTCCTTGTAGATGACAGTTTGATTTACATGGATCCTCATTACTGCCAGTCTTTTGTAGATGTCAGCATAAAGGATTTCCCTCTTGAGGTACTATGGGTTAAAAGCTGTGTTTTTTTTTAACTATATGAAGCAAACTCTAATTATTGAGAGATGTACTAGGCAGCTAAGTTTTTATGGTATTACAATTATAGGTTAATAATCAATATTGACTGATTTAAAAACCATAACCCATAATATGATCAAAGGTTAAACATTTTTTTGCTGAATTTTAATTTATGGTATACTTTCTTTCCCATTTATCTTTGTCTCTTAACTGGTTAGGTACCCTAGCCCCACCAAAGTAATTGAGCAAGGTTCCAAGTAACTTTGTAGATATACAGTTAAATAGTATTGAAGAATAAAAATGTTAGGATGTTAGAAAGAAAGAAGGAAGGGAAGGAAAGGGAAAGAGGGAGGAAGGGAGGAAGGAAGGAAAGAAAGAAAAAGGAAAAAGGAAAGAAGATGATGGAGTAGTGTTAGACTGACAGGTGATGTTAGGAGACTATCTGCTAAATTATTTTGCTACAAGCCTAATAATGAAATCTTAACCTCTACTTAAAGAGTTTTTAAGAGCTTAGTTGGATTTCAAATTTTTGTTTTAGTATTGATTTCATAACAAATTCTTCTCTTTTATGCATCATTTTGTGATCCAGTATTTGATTCAGAAAATTTGAGAGTCCATAAGTGAGACATGTAATTATTTCATTATTTTGGGTCTTGTTTTCCAATTGATGCCTTCCCAGAATTTTAAACTAATTTTAGTCATTTGAGTGTCATAGTTTACTAATTCTCAAGGGCTTGGCAAGTTAGAATTGTGGTTTAGTACTTTGTTTTAGTAATGGCTTGCTAGCTAATAGTAATACCTAAAAGTATATAAGGAGTAGATTATGAAAACTGACCAACTAACTGCAAGACGAACATACAGTTTAGAAAGATAAAACATTCTAGCACCCTTTGTAAACTGTTACCTCAGCTTAAGTACAGGCATCTTAAGGGCAAAGATCTTGTTTGCTTCCTACTTTCTTCTTTCATATATCTTGCCTGTAAACCTTAGTAAATATTCCTAGTGGACTGACTGATACTGGGGGAAGCACTGGAAAATTACGCTAAGTGAATGAACCACATTGTAATTCCTTCTGCTGCCTGTGGTCCCTGTGTGTCTAGGCTACATTTCTAGTGTGTATGTGCGGAAACGACTCCTTAAAAAGTGGTTACTTAAGAGCCAGATGGAAACTTGTTCACAGTATTCCAGTATTATCTAAAATAGGCAAATTAAAAGAGTATTGGGGTTTATTATTTGGACAGTAGAGAGAGACTAGTCATCCAGTATTTTGAAAGACTCGGCAAAGCTGCCCAGTGAATGAACGTGCTGGATATGTCTGCACAGTTATTATCAGGAAGGTTGCAGCTCATTATTGCAAGATTGTTGCAGCACTTCACAAGTGAGTTATTAAAAGCTTGGGATAGGGCGATAGTAAGAATGGAAAAGAAGAACTCATTTTAAGAGATTTTGTAAAGTAAAATTTGGTGAAATTAGGTAGCTTCTTAAATACACAGAAGCATTTATTTCTTATTTATTGGGATGCCAAGAGTATCTCCCCTGTCTGGATAATTCCTCTGGACAGTTTTTCATTTTTCTCAATTCAGGGATTTAGCTTAGATTTTTTATTGCATAGCATCATTTATTTTCCTGTGATAATACAATATACAAATTATAGCAAGTTGTCTATCTTTGTTCAGAAATAGAATTTTACTTTTTTCTTTTAATCATATTTTAAGCTTGACATGCTCTGAGTGGAGATATTTTAAATACCCTATGCTACTAACCATCCTTGCCTTGCTATGTTGGTTGTATATTTATATGCTGTGAAATTTTACGGTTGATTGATGTAATAAGTTACATGCATGTGCTAAACCACCCTTAGACCTCAATTATTAAAATTTTTTGAAAACAACTTCTTTTTGATAAATATTTTTTTGGTCAATACTTGGAGAAATTAAAACCTTAGATTTTTTATTTAATTCTAAGTAAACCATTGCTGTAAATAATTGAAGGGTGTGCCCTGAATTCTGATTGTGAAAATTTAAGAAAGTAGTATCATATCAGAGTATATAAAATTGAAGGAGTGATGTTGCAGATTATACATATTTCATCGTTCTTACGGTATGGAATTCCTGGAATTCTAGAGTTGAACTAAAAACTGAAAACCAAAGCAGACCAAGTTATTGCTTCCTTTTTAGGTTATCATTCATTGAGCTCTTTCTATAAACAAGGCACTGTCCTAAGCACTTTTTAAAAGATATTTATTATTATTATTATTATTTTTTAAGCTTTTATTTATTTATTTTTAGAGAGAGGGGAAGGAGGAAGAAAAAGAGGAAGAGAAACATTGATGTGAGAGAGCGACACTGACCTGTTGTTTCTTGTACGCCCCCAACTGGGGACCTGGCCTGCAGCCCAGGCATGTGCCCTGACCTGGAATCCAACCGGCAGTCTTTCAGTTCTCAGGCTGGTGCTCAATCCACTGAGCCACACCGGCCAGGATTATTATTATTATTTTTTTTGAATCCTCAGCGAGGACATGCTTACTGATTTAGAGAGGGGGGAAGGGTAGGTGATAAACATTTATGTGAGACATACATCCATCAGTTGCCTCTTAGACATGCCCCGATGGGGGACCAAACCCACAACCTAGGTGTGTGTCCTGATAGGGAATTGAACCTGCAACCTTTTGGTTTATAGGACTGTATTCCAACCAGCTGAGCAACACTGGCCAGGGCATGTCCTAAGCACTTTAATTAGAGACCTTTGTTGAACTCTTGTTCTGACTTGTAGCTCTAAATACTTTGATTAAACATATTTGTATTGAATTTTAATTCTTGTGACACTTTCATTATTGTAAGCTTAGGTAATAGAATCCATATTCCAAATAATAAACCTAGAACAATGCCTGGCATTTAGTAGGTGCCTAATAAATTATTTGTTGAGGCAACAAATAAATAATGTATTGAAGAAATTAAATAAATGAGAATCGACTCACTGTGGCCAGTTTTTTCAGAAACATATGTAATTTTGTCACTGAAGTGTGTCTAGTGAACTCTCCCTAAAATGTATGTGCTATTCTTACCAGTGGTCAGAATTTTAAAAATCAAAAAAGTAATGAGTACATAGTTCAAAGAATTATCACAAAGTAAACATAACCTTGTAATACCACTTGGGAAAATATTAAAAAATCTAACTTGTTCTGCAACAAACAAAAATGATTCTGAATTATAAATTAATGTTGGTTTGACTTCAGAATCCTCTAGGTGAACAACAGAATATAATTTTAAGTTTAAATGTTATAAAATGCCTCTCTGTAATACAAGTCCTCATTACCTCACACCCTATAGCAATTTCAGTTTTTAGTGAACACACATTTATATCAGCATTTTTGTGAGTAATCCTAGTTTTTTGCAGATATCAAAGCAACCATGATTAACAATTTAGTGTTACTACCTATGATGACTGAAGTAGTACTGAGAAGTAGCACTGAGCCTATTCTGGTTTAGTCCTATTGGTTCTTGAATAGAAACTTTAATCGATGCTTTAGTATTACCTAAGATGCCCTTGTACGTGAGTTAAAAATATTTTTTTGACATTGTATAAATTTTGGTCCTTTTTCCTTATCTCCAGGCAGCAAAAAACAAATAAATCTTGCTTACTGGCTTTGGAAGGAGTTAGGCAAATGATGATTTTTAGATACCTTCCATGTAGAATAACTTTTTGTAAATAAGACCTAGAACTTTCTGTGCCTCATATACCAATATACTCCTGTATATTGTTAACCAACGAGCTTACGTAGGTCTTCTGTTCCTTTCCAGATCTGTTTTTAATGTCTCCTTATAAAAACACACGAAACAATATTAGAAAAAGTCCAACTAAGACAGTGCTTCTGTTGACTAGTGCCCTGGAGATTCCAGGTTAGCTAAGTTGGATCTCACTCTATAAAGTAAGTGTTAGCTAAGCATTGTGTAAAGGCCATGGTTTTGAAAACACATTTGTTTTGTCTGTATCTACCTCCATGATGTTATATTTGAATCTTATATATGATTGAAGGATCCTTAAGGAAAAAAAGTAGCTTGAATATGCATTTTGCCTGTCCTCTGATGATAATGTGGGGTGCTGATTGGATCACTAGGATGAAGTGGGAAAGAAGAGTGACTTTGATTGACCAGGAGCATAGCACATATGAAAGCTTGTACTTTCTCACATTTTGGTAGCTGGTCTCAAGGTAAAAATCCCTTGGTTTTAGGCATTGAATGTAGGGAAATTTCAGTTTTATGAGTTCAAATTCGACATAGATTATTTCTTAACTGAGCTCGTTCTGTAATTCAAATATATAAAATATTACAATAAAGGATTTCCATACCTGTCTGCCATCTGCCCAGTTTTCTTCCTCTCCCTTAAGCTTGTTAATTTTTGTATATTCTTACAAAATTTATTTATGTACATTTATAAACACATATGAGCACATATTTTTATGGTCCTCCTTTTGTCCATAAACGTTTTCTCAATACGGACAAAAAAGACTTAGTAGCATCAGTGATTTTTAAGGGCAAAAGCATTTAAGAAGTTCTTCTTCTTCTTTTTTTTCATCTTTAAAACCAAGTACCAGAATGTGGTGGTGAAGAAGACTGGAATGATTCGCCTTATATCTGCCCCTTTCCCACTTTTGTATTTTTTGAAGATCCAGACTCTACTAAGAGCCACATCCCATCGGCCAGGGCAGAGAGACTAGAGCAGCCTCCCCAACCCACTGACATCTGGGGCACTGTGACCACTTGAGAAAAGTGAACTCATGGGACAGGAGGATTGGCAAGGGGGAGGCAAGGCCAGAACAGAACAGTGTTTACCCGTGTCCTGTATGGGCATAAAGAACTTAATTAAAGCCAAGTAGAAGAGTGTGTTGGAAGAATATGAAGTTATGTACTAATTGCGTCCATTGCTAAAACTCTTTAGCTGACCTCTTTTCATATCGCTATGGGACATTTTTAAAAATTAAATTCATTGGAGTGACATTGGTTAATGAGATGATGTAGGTTTCAAATGTATAATTCTCTGACATATGATCTGTATATTGTACTGTGTGGCCACCACTATGGAACATACACATAAATCTATGTATTTGTTAAAAAGTCTTAATATCCTTTTAAAAGGGTTTATAAATATTAAAAACTCTAAGAAAACAGACTAGATTGCACTTTCATGGAAATGGCTAGCTTGATTCTAGACCTTGTATTAGCTTACTCATATCCTTCTCGGTGGCACATTTTTCTTTCCTTCTGCCAGTGTTAGACAGGCACCTCACTTTGACACACTCTCTTCTGCAGAATGGCACTAACGCCGCAGAATGTAGAAATCAGGAGAATTGAATGTACACAACATTGGCTGTCTATCTTAGAGTGTGGGAGAGCAGGAAGGACTGTCTACATTGGATAGGCTTAAAACGCCTTTTGAAAATCATGTTTAAGTTTTGAGAAAAGCTAGGTAGTAAATTTTAAATTAGTAATATGCTTGTATATACGTTAAGTCCATCAAATAAAAGTAAATTAATCCTAAAGAACTTTTAAAATTACAGACATTCCACTGCCCTTCTCCCAAAAAGATGTCCTTTCGGAAGATGGACCCCAGCTGCACAATAGGGTTTTACTGTCGCAACATTCAGGACTTCAAGAGAGCTTCCGAAGAGATCACCAAGGTACTTTGATTTAAAATATTCTAATATTTGTAAATGACCTAGTATTTATTTGAGATAGCCTGTGAAAAGACAAAATCGGTAAATTGTGATACTTTATTAAAAGTGCCTCTTGAATGTTAATGCTATTAGAAATATCGAACCAGAAAATAAAACGATTTGGGTATTCCTAGCCTTTGATACTGATGAAACCAGCTCTCTGGTGAGTAGTCCAGAGTATTGATGGGACCACTAGGTGGCACTGTTGAAATACAAATCCATTTGCAAATGGATTAGGGTGTCTGTGCAAGCAATTAGGTTATATTTTATTTGAAGAGGATTTTAAAAGGACGATACCTTAGGGGGTAGAAAAAATTAATGAAGTATTTGATCAAGCCAAATCGTGCATTATTTCTTGTTAGTCCAAGTGCTTCTTTGATTTTTTTAAAAAGAGAAATGGTATTTTTGGATTTCTCAGAACTGCTTTATTAAATGAACTGTGTTGTTACCTTCCAATAAGCTTGTCTAATCTGATCTATTCGACTTATAGGATCTTTGAAATAGGTTTATTTAACTCCTTCTCATTACCTTTAAACTTATTTATTTTTCTGGTCCTTGAGTATAGTACTGCTAAATATTAATAGAGCCTCAAGGATTGTCTATCTTTAGTACTTTACAAAATAAAAAGATTACTTATTGGGGAAGTAGGCATAAGTGGATAGGTCTCTTTATTAGTATCAATAGCTATAGGTTATCATTTTATGCGTAAGTAAAACCAATACTAGAATCCCATTCAGAAATTCTTGAGCTGAAATATAATTGTACCTTATTGTTGCTTTACTTACAATAATTTTTTTAAGGAAAATGGACAGAGTGGGTTGAAATTTTATTTTCATACTATAAAAATAAAATGAAAACATTAAATAAAAGGTTTTGTATAAACTATGTTTACTTTACTTGACCTGCGGTGTGAAAGGGGAAATTTAACAGTCATGACAGAACCACGACTGAGGAGGGGAGTGGACGAGGTGGGGGAGAACCTTTCCTTATTCCTCGCTTCCCACAGCTGCCGTCTTTTCATTCGCTTTCCCCGTGGAAGGCCGACTGAACACAACAAAATACGTACTCTGCCTCTTCTGCTCTTTTATTACTTAAATTGACAATATTTGTATATTTTAGCTCGACAGTTCTGTCTTTATGAAGTGTTGTCTCTGTGCCACAACACCCAAGTCCAGACGGTGTTATAATACATTGATACTGACCAACAGACACCATTAAAGGGTTCCATTTCTCTTTCTTGTTAATTTATTTTCTATCTATGTTGAACTAAGTCAGTGTAGGACAGTAAAGCAGTCTACTCCTAGAATAGAAACAAACCAAATTATTATTGCCAAGTAGAAAAGCAAGAATCACAAATGAGTTATATGTTATTTTCTCATTAAAAACAGATGGTTTTTGTGGTTTTTATACTGATAGTTATAAGGAATTTTATACTGCAAACATACTTAGAAATCATTGCTTTTGATGCGTCAGAGTAATTAATATACAACATGGAGGGAAAGAGAAGCCATATTGGAATATCATTTGGAAGTACCGAAAATTTTGCTAGAGTCAGTTAATTTTGCTTTAGCAATAGTGTTGTTCTTATGTTAATAGCTTTTTGTAGCAGTATCAAAAACTCACTTTGTCAGTTAATAACTTGTTTATTCACTTTTGTTTGGAGGGTTATAAGTTAAGCAGTTTTCCTTCTTAAAAATGGAATCTGGCATTTTTAGTTAAATAGTTATGTTTTTCACTTTACAAATAAAATTATTTTTTCTAGATAGGATGTATTTTAAGTTTTCTAATTTTGAAAATGATACTAGCTGCTCTAGATTATAATGTTTAATTTGTAATGCTTTGTGATTTTTAACTACGTGATTTTTTAAAGATTATAAAAATTGTTAGATTAATTTTATGTTTCACAGAACTCAGTTCAGCAAGTATCTGGGTAACTGTTATATTGAAAGTATAAAATGACCAACACATAATCCCTACTTTTGAACAAGGTCTAAGACTTCTGCCCTCATGTAGCATTTACAGTTGAGGAGGGGGAATGGACATACATTACATTGGGTATTACAAGCATCCATACAGAAAAAGAAGTAAATTGATAGGGGAAGGTAGGGTTTTGAATTGAGTGTGATGTTTCAATTGGGTTGAAGTTCTTTATTGTGATGGTTTAAGCTTAATTTCTGTTGGCTTAGAGAGAAGGAAGGATGCTTCAAGCAGAGGAAAAAGAGGAAAGGTACTAGAAAAGGAAAGTGTAGAGCTTGTCAAGAGAAAGGCAAATAATCTAATTGGGTAGGTGCCGAGGGTGTGTGCAGGGCAGGACTGTCTTTGGCTGCCTGAATCTCCAGGGGTGTGGCCTGGGAGTCTCCATTTCTGACAGTCCCCCCAAGCAGCCTTGCATACGAAATCCAAGAACCACTGGCGTAAGACCTTGCAACCAAAAGTGATACTTGATGATTTTAGGTGGCACTGGAACAAATATTTTAATACTAGGATAAATATTTTAATACTTACATATTTATTTATATTCATATTAGGAAATTATAACTGAAATATCAAACATGTGATTTCTTATTTATTATTAATTTTTACAAGGCTATTTAAATGATGGAAAGGGAAATACTAATTACGATAAAGATGGGGTACTTAGCAAAAGGGATGAAAAAGGTACATAAATGTCCAAGGCTTGGGAAACACTGCCAGAGGGAATAGTGATTGACGAGGCCAGAAAAGGAGGTCGGAATATTTGAGTCCCGAAAGCCATGCTGAAGAAGTTTGTACTTTGCAATATGTTGATTTTATTAATTTCAAACATACAGAAATGCAGAGAATAACATAATAATACTCATGTGCTACCATTGAGCTTAAGAAAAAAATTACATGTATAATTGAAGTATATTATCCATCCCCAACCTTGTTCCCATTCTTTCTTTCGTGTTGTAACAGCTATCCTAAGTTCATATATAATACCGTATTTTATGTCACCATAAATAATATATATTGTTTGGGGGATTTCCGCCAAGATGGAGACGTAGGTGGAGGAACCACCTTGCCTCTGTGCACAACCAAATCTAAGAACAACTATTTTTCACAACAATCACAACCAAGCCACATGGAAAATCGAAAATACAGAGTCCAAAGACAACTAAATGCTCAGCTAAACCGGTAAGAGAAGCGAAACCAGCAGCGGAGCAGGTTGGCAAGAAAAATCCCCGAACAGGTAGTGCGCGGCGCTGATCGCGGGCTGGCTACCGGAGCGCACCGGGAAGAGGCGCGCATCTGTGTGCGGAGAAACCAGTGAGAAGGGAAGCCTACGCGGGGCAGCAGGCTCGCACAATTCCGATCGGATAAACAAACCCAGGGCGAGTAGTGTGACTGGACGGGCTGGGCTAGCGGAGAGGACCGCCATTGCTCCCTCTCTGACCACGCCCCCACACACAGCGTCACAAACCAGCGACCTGGGTCGCCCCGTCCTGGTAAACAACTAAGGCTTCGCTCTGATTACTTAACGGCAGGAATAGACCAAAAATGGCTCTAGGACAACTCAGAGCCCCAGAACCCATAGATCTAAGCGATGAAGAAATAGCCAGTCTTTCAGATGCACAGTTCAAAACACTGGTTATCAGGATCCTTACAGAACTGGTTGATTTTAGTCACAAATTAGAGAAAGATATGGAAGCTAAACTAATTGAAATGAATGGTAATACAAAGGAAACCAATAGTAATGGAAAGAAAATTGGGACTCAAATCAAGGGAGTGGACCACAAGGAAGGAAAAAATGATCAAACAGAAAAGAATGAAGAAATAAGAATTCAGAAAAATGAGGAAAAGCTTAGGAACCTCCAGGACATCTTTAAACGTTCCAACATCCGAATTATAGGGGGTACCAGAAGGGGGAAAGGCACAGCCACCAGTGGAAAACTTATTTGAACAAATAATAAAGGAAAATTTCCCCAATCTGGCAAAGGGAAATAGACTTCCAGGAAATCCAGGAAGCTCAGAGAGTCCCAAAGAAGTTGGACCCAAGAAGGAACACACCAAGGCACATCATCATTACATTAGCCAAGATTAAAATGAAGGAGAGAATCCTAGAAGCAGCAAGAGATAAGGGAACAGTCACCTACAAAGGAGTTCCCATCAGACTGTCAGCTCATTTCTCAAAAGAGACCTTACAGGCAAGAAGGGGCTGGAAAGAGCTATTCCAAGTCATGAAAATCAAAGACTTACAACCAAGATTGCTCTACCCAGCAAAACTTTCATTTAGAATGGAAGGACAGATAAAGTGCTTCTCAGATAAGACCAAATTCAAGTTCATCAGCACCAAGCCCTTATTATATGAAATGTTAAAGGGACTTACCTAAGAAAAAGAAGATAAAAAAGATGAACAGTGAAAGGACAGCAAACTCACAGTTACTAAGAACCACACCTAAAACAAAAGCAAACTAAGAGGACAGCTAGATCAGGAGCAGAACTATAGAAATGAAGATCACATGGAGGGTTAGCAACAGGGGAGTGGGAGGAGGAGAAGGGGGGAGAAGGTACAGAAAATAAGTAGCATAGACAGTAGATAGAAAATAGATAGGGGGGAGGGTAAGATTAGTAGGGGAAATACAGAATCTAAAGAACTTGAGACACATGTTCATGAACTAAAGGGGGGAATGGTGGGGGAGGGGCATGCAGGGTGGAGGGGAATGGAGGGGGGGAATAGAGAAAATGTAATGGCATAATCAATAAAAAAAAGTTAAAAAATATATTGTTTGGAATGTTGCATTAATAATACATTTATGTGAAAATGTATATATGCTTCTACAGCTAACATTTTCATTTAATAGTGACCTAGAGATTATCTGTTTCTATACATGTTGGTCTAGGTTATTTATTTAAACTACTGAATAATGAGTAGTACATTCTACAATACACTACTTTTTACTTAAACTTTCTTTCATTGTTGGTCATCTAGCTGATTTTATTTTCTAATTACAAATAATGTATACAAGGATGTTCTTTTTTTCTTAAAGATTTTATTTATTTTATTTTTTAGATAAAGGGAAAGGGAGGGAGAAAGAGAGGAAGAGAAACATCAGTGTGTGGTTGCCTCCTGTGCGCCTCCTGCTGGGGATCTGGCATGCAACCCGGGCATGTGCCCTGACTGGGAATCAAACCCACAACCCTTTGGTTCACAGGCTGGTGCTCAATCCACTGAGCCCTACCAGCCAGGGCTACAAGGATATTCCTGTAATATCCGTGCATGTGGAACACTTTAATTAGGATTTTATTACATATACTAGATGCGTTAGAGTGGAATTGTGGGGCCTTAGGGTATATATATTTTTAGGTCTTCCAGAATTGTCAAATGTTCTCCAAAGTGATCATACCAAACAGTATATGCAAATTTCTAATGTTTTATATCCTTTCAATACTTGATATTGTCAGACTTTTAAAATTTTAACAAATCTTATGGATATAAATAGTATCTTTGTAGTTTTAATTTTTATTTCCCTGTTTGCTAGTGAGACTACACATCTTATTAAGGTTTATTGTTCCATTTGGTCCCTCTTTTGAGAATTTCTTGTTCATTTTCTTTCTTTATTTTTCTTTAGGGCTGTTTTTTTTAAATTGCTGTTCAATTACAGATGTCCCTGTTTTTTCCCTATTATTCTCCCGTGTCCTACCCACCACCCACGTCCCACATTCAGTCCTCCCCACCCCCTTGTTGTCTTCCATGGGTCCTTTATACATGTTCCTTGACTTCCCCCTTCCCCTTCTTTCCCCCATTACCCTCCTCCTCCCTCCCCTCTGGTTACTATCAGATTGTTCTTTATTTCCATGTCTTTGATTCTATTTTGCTAACTTGTTTGTTTTGTTGATTAGATTCCACTGATAGGTGAGGTCCAATGATATTTGTTTTTCACCGCCTGGCTTATTTCACTTAGCACAATCAAATAAAATTTATAATTCTGGATACTGCCCCTTGTTGGCTTCATGTGTTGCAGATATATTCTCCTAGGCTATTATTTTAATTTGTTAATGGTATCTTTAATTTTAAGCAAATCAGTAAAACTTTTTCTTTGTGGTTTTTAAATTTTGTATCAGAGGAATCTTTAATAATCAATGACCTACATTCTTCTACATTCCTTCCACAAGTTTTATAGTTTTGTATTTAGAACTTGTATATGTACTAAGGTATAAGTATCCATTTTTTTCCAGATGGTTGCAGCATCATTTATGAAGCAAGTCCAACCTTGCTTCACTGGGTTGTGATGCCTTCTTGAAACACCTAGACAAGGACAGAGCTGTGTGATTGGAGAGGAGGGAGCTGTTTTGAAAGAGTGAAAGCAGAGTCAGTAAGACCAAACAGCCACCTGGACTCTGGGGCAAGTGAAAGGGAGAGTCCAAACACAAGTCTGTTTTACATCTAGGTGTGTAAGAGAAAAAAACAATAGTTCATTAATGTGATCATTTCTTTAGTCAACAAATATTTGAGTGCTCTTACTCCAACCGCTGCTGAAATTGCTTTTCCGGGTCACTTGACCCTACGTGGGGGTCAGGTGGGGGGTCACTTGACCTTACGTTGCTAAATCTGTTGGTCATATCTTAGTCTTCATCTTACAAATCCTAACGTTAGCATTTGAGATAGCTGAGCACCCACTGCTCTTCCAAACATCTTCTTCATTTGGCTTCTAGGACCCAAACTGCTGTGGTCTACCTCATTCTTTACCAGGTAGTGCCTCTCAAGTCTCCTTTGCCTGCCCATTTCTACGGCCTCTTAGGGTGGAGCACCCCAGCACTTAGTCTTCAGTTCTCATGTCTTCTTCATCTTGGTGACCTCATTTAGTCCTATTGCTTTAAGTATCGAAAATAAGTCAGCTAAAACCAAGATCATATTATTAGCCCAAACCTCTCATCCAAATCTTAGATTATATATGCCCAGCTGCTGTGCATCATCTCTTATATGTGTGATGTATAGATCCAGAATCAAATTTCTTATTTTCCTTTTAAGCCTGTTTCACTCACAGTTTTCTTTATCTCATTTGAGGGTGGATTTATCACTCTGTTTGCTCAGGCCAAAGCCTTGGAGTTATCCTTACTTTCTGCCTCTCATGCCCCATAACCAACTATATGTCCAAAGTATATTAGAAGCAGACCACTTTTCACCCCCCCACTGCTGCTGCCCCGGTCTGAATGCTGCCCTTACCGCAGCCGCCTCCCAGTTAGTTCCCAACCCCCTCAGTCCCGCCTGTTCTCAGTTCAGCAGCCTGGATAATCCTTTTAACATGTGAGTCAGATCATCCACTCCTTTCCTCAAAAACCTGCATTGACTTGCCAGTTTACTTAAAAGTAAAAAAGTCCTTACGTATTCTCCAGAGCCCAAGATGATCAGTGTCTCCATGTCCTTCCCCCTTACCTCAGACTCTGGTCCCTGTCTTGTCTCTCTTTCGTTGTGCTTTAGGCATGTTGGCCTCTTCGCAGATCCTCTAGCTAATAGGCAGGCTCCTGTCTCAGAGCGATTGCACGTGCATGAAATGCTTTTCCCTCGCGACATCTGTGTGGTTGATGTCTTCACCTCTAAGTCTTGGCTTAAACATGTCTCCTCCTTAATGAGGCCTAATCTGACCACTTTGTTTAAAAATGCAGTCCACCCCTACCATTTCATCTTACTTAGCTGTTGTAATGCTGACATTTTCCAACTAAGAACGATGAGACAGACTGGAGTAACTTGTCTGAGATCACACAATTTGTAAGTATCAGCCAGGTTTTGCCTGGGACTGTGTAAGTTCTGTGGTCCGTGTTTGCAGTCCTTACCCCGTACTAGACAGATCTATAGGACTTTGCAGAAAGGAGTGCTCACTCAGTGTGCAACAGGATACTTACCTCTGGAACTTGGGCTGAAATTTGAAGAATGGATAAAGTTCCTACAACCAGAAAGGAAGGATGGAGGACAGAAACAGCATGAGCAGAAACACTAGTGTAGAATGTTACGGAATGTTTATGATAGAAGTTTTGAGGTGGAATGTATAAGGGAACAGTGGAACTTAGGTCGCTTGTTCAGGTGGTGGACTAGGGCCTATGTCATCCAGCTTCTGGGTCCCCTCTCCCTTTCCTCCACCCCTGAGCCATGCTGCTGTCTTTCAACATGCCTAGTGTGCTGGCATCCTCGGCCTTTGTGCTGGCTGCGTTTCTTTGCTGCCTGGAGTGCTCTTCTCCTAAAACTTTTATGTCTGACTCATTGTCATTCAGGTTTAAGCGTGGCCTTTTCTGACCACATAACCTACAGAAATCTTTCAGCCCTTCCTTACCACATGACCCTATTTTATTTTTATCATGGTTCTTTCTGAATGGTGTGCAGGCACCTTTAGTTACCTGTTTAATATCCACCTCTCTCTTTTGCTAAGAGACTCCTGATTTTATTTGGGGTAACAGTATGTCCACCCAGATACTCAGTTTTCTTGGTCTGCCTTGTATGTAGACGCCGTTTGCCTAGTGATATAGAAGTGGCTGTGTGCTGGGCATTTCTGGGACAGTGTTTGCTCTTCTGATGAACTAAATAGTAGCTACAGATGCAATGCTGTCACTCCCCTTCCACCCGCCCACCCCTGCATTGAATGCACACTCAAGACCTGGCGTTTCAGCAGCCCTCTGCGATCACGAGGGAAAGGCCAAGAGAATTCTAGACTGTTTGACATTAATTAACTAAAGTAGCAATGCCAGACTTTTTGTTATATGATAAAAAGAATTCCTTTTACATAAAGCCATTATTGTTTTTTTATTTTGTTTTTGTCACTTGCAATAAAAACCATCCCTAATTAATATCTGTGATGTTAACAATGACAGAAATAGGGAAGGGAGCTGATTTTGGAAGGAAGAACTGATCATTTATTTTGGTATGATCACTCCGAGTTGATACTGCAACACACCCCCACTTGCTATAGTGGTTAAAATAGGACCAGACCACTTAAGCTTAAATCCTGCCTCTGCTATTTACTTGCTGTGTGAGCTTGCATAAGTCACTTAACCTCCTCGATATTTGAGTTTCCTCATCTGTAAAACATGGATGTTAGCAAAAGCTAATAGTGAAATGGTTGAAACTGAGAGTAGATAATACTTTTAAGAGAGAGGATAGAATATATAGAGTAGTTGATAGGATCAATAATTGATTAATATGTACATTTTGGAATACAGGAATAAGTGGAGTCAGTGAAGAAGGTAGAGAAGAAATAGTATAGAAAAAAGGAGAAAAAGGAAAAGGAAGTACTATAGAGATCAAGGGAAGTAATGAAGAAATGCTCAGATGTGTTGATTGCTGTTGAAATATCAAGAGACTAGTTGTTACTAAATAACTTTTACTATCTTTTTTTATGGTATTTCAGTTGATAAATACCCCACGTCATATAGATAATCTAATTTGGAATTTTTTTCCATACAGATTTTTTTATTATCCACTGTGGAGGGACTTTAAGGTTTTGACAGTGTGTCCTTTCTTGTAATATGAAAGTGAAAGCTGAAGTTTTCACTTTTGATATAAATTTTCAGAATCAAATTTTCAAATCAACAGTTATTTCTTATAAAAAAAGAAGCCTGAAGAAAGATTCTTAATATGTAATATGGTGCTTAGAGCTATGGAGAACATTGGAAAGACATGCTGATAAGTCATTGAGGTCTAATATTCCACTGATTGGTTATCAGTTTATCTCTTTTGGTTGTTGCTGCTATGTTAAGTCATCTTGGGAAATTAATTTAAATCCTTTGGGTCTCAATTTTTCCATTTTTATTTGTCCTAAAGTTATTTTTCTCTACGTATTATATTTATGTTATCACTTACCTTATTGCTCAACTCAGTTGCCCTTCAATATACATATTTTTAAACATATTTTATTTCTTTATTTTTAGAGAGAGGGGAAGGGAAGGAGAAAGAGAGGGAGAGAAACATCAGTGTGTGGTTGCCTCTCATATGGCTCCCACTGGGGACCTGGCCTGCAACCCAGGCATGTGCCCTGACTGGGAATCAAACTGCCACCCTTTGGTTTACAGCCCACGCTCAATCCACTGAGCCACACCAGCCAGGGCCAATATATATATTTTTTTACATTTTATTTGTTTATCTTTAGCAAGGAAGGGAAGGAGAGGGGGAGAGAAATATCAATGTATGGTTGCTTCTCGTGTGTCCCCTGCTGGGAACTGTCCCCTGCTGGGAACTGGACTGTAACCCAGGCATGTCCCCTGACTGGGAATTGAACCACGATCCTTTGGTTCACAGGCCCATGCTCAATCCACTGAGCTACACCAGCCAGGTCCATATGTATTTTTAATAGACTTTGTTTTTAGAGCAGTTTAGGTTCAAAGCAAAATAGAGTGGAAAATCCAGAAAGTTTTCATGTGCTCCCTTCTCCCGTGGCCAGTGTCCCCACCGGAACACTGATGAACCTGCACATGTCATCATCACCCAGATGTAATGATAACTTACACTAGGACTCACTTTTGGTATTGTGTACTCCATGGGTTTTGACCAATGTATAAGGACATGTATCCACCATTATAGTATCATTCAGAATGGTTTCCTGGCCCTCAAAGTTCTTTGTTTCCACCAATTTATCTCTCCCTCCATGCTAACCCCTAGCAATCACTCTTTTTACTGTCTCCATACTTTTGCCTTTTCCAGAATGTCTTATCATTGGAATCATATATAATGCAGCTTTTTCAGATTTGCTTCTTTCATTTAGTAGTATACACTTAAGGTTCCTCCATCTCTTTTTATGGCTTGATAACTCATTTCTTTTTTAGGCTAAGTAATAATCCAGTGTCTGGATACACCGCAGTTTAACCCATTCACTCTCTGAAGGACATCTTTGTTGTCTGTGTTGGCAGTAATGAAGGGACCTGCCCTAAGCATCCATGTGCAAGTTTTTGTATGGATATAAGTTTGCAACTCACATGAGTACATCATAAATATATATTTCATTTGGTAATCTTTAAAAGTATTTTGAGCACAAAAAAGCTAGAAAAATGATAATTCTCAAAGCTTAAATCAATAAAATATGCATTAGGAGGCCTTACCTTTCAAGTGAATTTGCAAAAAGTAAGTGAATTTTTTAATTAAAGGCTAAAGGGTTCCTTTCTGACATTTTGCTCTGGGGTACAGATTTGAATCTTAGCTGATGAGCAACTAATAAACCTAAATGACTTCTTTCATAATCTTGAAAGCAAAGATGAAGTGATGATAATGTTAGCTCTGCTGTGTTGATTTGAAAATGATAGGCTGATAACTGCTCATTAGATACTGGATTTTTATAAGTGAGATTAAATGAATTTAAAATGACAACAGTTTTGGACTCTAGTCCAGCCATTGGCTGTAAGTGACACTGACCGATGAGATGCCCTCTCTCTTTTATTTTTCAGTTTGCACATTTTTGCCCTTTTTCTTTTTCTTTTTTGGTAGACTATAAATAAAATAAATTTGAGCAATATGTAAATTAGGAGCACAGAATGAATTATAGAATCTGATTTTTATCACATCTAGTTTTTTAAGTACTTCATTGTTTTTAAGTGGTGTACTTTTATTCAATTAAAATGTATTTTATATTAACTCTCCCATTGAAATATTTTAAATTTAACATTATATCTGTGTGCCAGGTATACATATTTAGTTTAGCCATGTTTCAAGAGAATCTGTAAATGTAATATTTAAGAATTTGATTACCCTTTGGTTGAATATCGACATTTGATAAAATTTGTTTTTTACCCCAGAAATTATCCTTTAAGAAGAGATTATATTTAATTGATCATGATGAACGATGTACCAGGTGGGCAAAAGTAGGTTTATAGTTGTGAGTACATGAAACATAGAGCCTATTCTTGTATTATTATTTATTAATTGAATTATATTTCATATGAATAAATATGAATCTACTTTTGTCCACCCTTGTTTAAGTACTCTTGGTATTCTTTCTGGCATTCTTTGTAAATCTCATAAACTTTTCAAAATCCTTCTTATAGTTTTTGGTTACTTATAGAAACATTGAATTTTATCAAAACACCCTTCATCAGAAATTTAAATGTATTTTTTAATGAAAATTGCTTACTTTTTTTTAACAGAAAGATTTAAATAGTTTAGAATGGTTGTTGGCTTGTCAATGAATACCAAATTGGCAAAGGTTCTGAAGGTTGCCAGTGTCCCCACAAAATTCCACTTGTTGCTTTTTTCACTTCTGGATGATCTAATGTGACTCTAGAAGGCAGTATGTGAAGTGTAGACTACTACTATGTATGTATAAGATTACTCTATATTATGTTGACTAGATTTTTGCAGAAGTATTTTTTCCAGTATAGTGATCCTTAGAAAGACCAAACTTAATTTTTAGAAATAACTTTTTATTATTGCTTTTGGTCATCTTAAAAATTTCATGAGGTAAGGAGATTGGATACCTGTTGCCCTGTTTGATAGATGGTACTCAGATAGAGTGATTTGTTGAAAGTTACATCAAGGTAAGTTGTGGAACTGAGATTAGAATGGATCTTTCTACTCGGTTAATGCTTCTTTCTCTGGTACCAAGCAGTCTTTTACAATATTTTACTGTAGTCAGTTATACCATTTTGTTATGTTGTCTGCTACTACTAAAAGGATATAAATATTAACTCTTTATAGTAAGCCTTCAACCTAATGTGACCTGAAGACTTACTTTGGGGTTGCGGGGATGGTACTTAGTTTTTGATTGCTAGTCCTAATGGAGAAGCAGGTAAACTTCTCCACTTTGAATAAACTACACAGTGGTCATCAATTTTGTCTTTTAGCCAGAACATTAAAGCAATAGCACTAAATAAATGTAAATGAGAAGTTAATGAGAGATTCAGGGCTAAAACATTAGATTTTGTCATGTGGTCCTACTGTGTACTGTTAGATAAAGGGTTTTTCTGTACTTTCTGTTACAGATGCTGAAAATTTCTTCTAAAGAGAAATACCCCTTATTTACTTTTGTAAATGGTCATTCCAGAGACTATGATTTTACATCTACCACAACCAATAAAGAAGACCTTTTCTCAGAGGATGAAAAGAGAAGATTAAAAAGATTTAGCACAGAAGAGTTTGTTTTGCTTTAAAAGATAAGCACATTTGCGCTTGATGAGAAGAATGTGAAGGGGAAAATGAAGAACAACAAGTATATATTAAACTGGTTTATTTTCACAAATGTCTTAATTTTATATGTTCTTTTAAAAAAGAACATTTGAAAATATACAAGCTTTAGGATATTTTTCTGAAAGAGAGATGATCTAATGACTCTTGATTTCTAATTAATAACAAGTGATTCTGGCTGCGTTCCTATTTCACTAAGGTCGTATTACACTACCTTAACGGCAAGCCTTCCAGTCTTTGAATTCTTCCACCTGAGGCCATTAGTCTTCTGAAGGTTTTGTGATACAGGCCCCCAAATTGGGATTACCAAATAGTTTCAAAAGCTTCAGTGTATATGAATGACCAGAAGACTAGAGAATGACTTCTGTGCTGCCTGGTGTTAACACAACCAAGAGATACTTTTGGATGTATCTTGATATGTTAAATAGTAATTGTTAGCTGTTATATGCATACAATTATATAAGCAGACTTGTGAATTTAGGTAATATTTAGCAATATGATTTATAATGGCTTCTCATTGTTCTTGCTGTTTAGCTTTCTCTGAGGAGTGAATATAAAGCATCGGTTTTCCCACAAATTTCAAGTTTATGTTACTAATAATAGTGGCATCCAATCAGATCAGATAAAGGCAATTTTAAGATAGGAATTGTATTTGTTTCTTATCTTAAAAATTAAATTTTATGGGAATTCTATTTACTACCCAGTTTTAAAATCTAAAGATAAGTACCAAGAAAGATACCCACAGATACTCCTCTATGTAATTTTTGTTATTTGTGTAAATCAGTGTAGTGGTGTTTAGAAGCTGGGGCCATCTGTAAGGTAAATCTGCCTTACGTGTGTTATGTGTTGCTTAAAGGCAAATTTGTGATATAAGAGTACAAGAGTTATTATTGAGCCAGGATTATGAAATAAATACTTTAATAAAGATATGAGAACATAAAATACCTTTGTTTTGGTTTTAATGGGATTATTTTAATTCTTTCTTTGAAAAAAATTGTCTCCAATGAATTCTCTTTATTTGTACTGAAGGTAAATAATATTGTTGCTCCAAAAGGAAAATATTAATTTATTTTACGGAGCTTCCATGTTTGATGTGAAAAGGTGACTTATAGAGACATGAAATTGTGCATCATTTAAAGTCATTGCTCTGTTCCATCAGAAAGCGTATTTGTTAGGTTTAGAGTTGCATGCAGAATGCAAACGGAGGGTGGGCAGCTTGCTTTATTGTATCTGATGAGACAAATTATGTTTGGCATTTCCCAGTGAGGATAGTTTATTGAATTGAAATAGTCTGAAATCTAAAATTTTCATTTTATCTAGATAAGATTTGAACAAAATAAGTCCAGTATGAATTTGCCTAGAAGGTCAAAGCAGTACAGAAACAAGAAGCCAGTGGTATGCCCAATTTCATCTAAATTATTGCAATTTGTTGTTCCTACATACCTGCAGAATTCAGAGTTCTACAAGCACCTTGAATAAGAGGGCCCGTACCTTCCAGTGAATCAGAACTAATTGTAAGTGATCTCTTACAGGAACTCTGTAAAAGCTTAAAGTTACATGCTGAGAACTTTCTGTTCTTAGGATATTTGGGGATCATTTTTAAGTAAGATATTGGAATGAGATAAAATTATACCTGGACAGAATACATGTGAGAGGAGGCAGAAACATCCTTTCCATTGAATTATGTTGAAAATACTCAGCCCTGACTGTTGTAGCTCAGTGCATTGAGTGCCAGCCTACAAACCAAAGGGTCACTGGTCTGATTTCTAGTCAGGGCACATGCCTGGGTTGTGGGCTAGGTCCCCAGTAGGGGGCATGCTGAAGGTAATCACACTTTGATGTTTCTCTCCCTCTCTTTCTTCCCCCCTTCCCCTTTCTCTAAAAATAAATACAGTCTTTAAAAAAATACTCAGAATATTGTATAGACAAACAAATCTTACCAAACACTCATCCCCATGATGGAGAATTAATGTTTAGAATTAGAAATTATTATTAAAAATATTTAATAATACATACAAATTAATGCACGCGTTCATGAAAATTGAGAAATAGGCTGATGGATTTATTTTCTCTATTAATTCAACTTCAGTTGAGGACCAGAAAGTTGTGATAATCTGCCCTGGCTGGTATAGCTCAGTGGGTTGAGTGCAGGGCCTGTGAACCAAAGGGTCATGGTGCCTGGTTCGATTCCCAGTCAGGACACATGCCTGGGTTGCAGGCCAGGTCCCCGGTTTGGGGCATGTGAGAGGCAACCACACAATGATGTTTCTCTCCCTCTCTTTCTCCTTCCCTTTCCCTCTCTAAAATAAATAAATAAAATCTAAAAAGAATGTTAAAAAAAAAGAAAGTTATGATAATCTTTTATTGGAAAGGCAGTGACAAAACTACGTATTATAATTAGAATAGAAATACTGCATATTCTGGTTTCAGACTTTGTTCTGAACACAGATTTCATTTCAAGTTCTGACAGCCAGTAAACTCAGTCAATAAGGCTTATGGACAATTTTTTTTCAGCCTGGAATGAAGGAAAGTAAAAGAAGAAAAGATTCTCAGATGGGTGTTCTGCTAGAGTTATGATGGGAGGACCCTCCTTTTGGATATCAATATTAAGATACTAGATTTTGCCATTAACATTTTAGAAATGAATTTTTAAAATGCTTGATGGGACTTTTGATGGTGAAGGTTTCTTTTCTCTCTTCTTCCTAAGACTTGACACTTTGAATCCCCTTTTGTCAGTGTATTAACCCACCAGCAGGCAAACCAGAGACTCATCATTTGCTGAATGAATGAATGAATGAAAAGATCCTTTATAGTGTAAGTATATCTGAAAGAATTTCCCTGAGGTATCGATTTTTTCCTGTTTTTACATTAAACTAACCCCATTAAATCTGTATTAGTGAGAAGATAACTTTGGCAAATTAAAATTTTAGGTCCTTTTTGTATTCTGCTAACCTTAGGATTTAACATTGGCCAAGGACAAACATATCTAAAAGTATTTTATGTTACATATGTTAATTCTATCCTGTTTTTAGAAGAATTAAATCAACAATACAGCAAAAATGACTTATTTGTATAATATACTCAATTTTAGGTCAGAAATCTCACCTTTTTCAGAGATGTCTAGTTACTTCTATTATTTAATACCAAAAAGCACTGTATTTTTGGTCAGACCATACTAATCCAGTTTTATTTTTCTTTTATCTGCTAATTTTTTTGGTACTGGGACCAAGTTTCATTTTCATAATCAGAGATCACCTTTGTAGCTTACATTGTATATCTGCCATATTTTTCAGACTATAAGATGCACTATCTCTCCCCATGTCCCCCGCATTTGCCATCCCAAATTTGGGAGGAATAATGGTGGTTAATGCTGTTGTTGAGTTCTGCTTACATTTACATTGGAGAAATATTATGTTATTTATGTTATTAAATATTTTACCACATTTTTTGCTTCAAAACTTTTCCCCCTATTTTTCTCCTCTAAAGCCTAGGTGTGTCTTATGCTCTGAAAAATATAGTAAGTCTTTTTGACTATACAGCCATAAAAACATTATAAAGGATTCTTAAAAAAAAAAACAGGAAAAAGCAAGAGAAAGAATGGAGAAGAACATTTAAAAATATTAGATAATGATATGAATTTCTGTTGAAACAGACTTAAGTAGGAAACTAAGGATTCAAAATAGTTGTAAAACAGAAGCAAGATACCTAGAATATATTGACAGAGGCAATTTCTTGGAAAGGATAAGGGATTATTATTTCTATAAAAAGAAGAACACGTGTCTTTTAAAAAATTTTAGAATATTTATCAGGTAATATTGATTATAGCCCCGGTATTGTCAGTCAGCCACAATTCAATAGGACTCTACTCAATTGTGCTTTTAGACCAAATATCTCAAGATACTGAATTGAAAATGTGAAACATCAGGCCAGGAAAAAGTGGAGACATCCTATTGATTCTAATATATAAATTTTATATCATTTTATAGTTTAAATCTTAAATCAGTTTAGAAATCGAGCATTTTTGTGTGCTTTTCATGGGTATATAAAGACTTTTTCTTGCCTATAAACTTTGAAAAATATTGTATTTAGACTCAGTATTGCAGACACATTTTTGAATTAGCATTTTTCTTTCTTTTTTACAGTTCTCCTTGACAATTGGTGGCAAGCAATGGCCCAAATCATTCACAGCTACAGTTATAAAATTTCACTTATTCTTTCACAATAAGAAAAATATGTTAAAACTGGGGAATATATGTTTGTTATTAGGTAGGAAGTTACTGTGCCACTCTCCAACCAATTCTCCAGAAATTTAGAAACTCAGCCCTCTCCTATTGTAAGTCCAAGTATAGCAGTCAGCTGAGAGTGAGCCATAAAGAAATCTGGCAGGTACTAATTTTTCATTTAAATTACTGAAAATGAAGCTGATAATTATAAATACAATACATGTTATATTTTATACTAAGATAGCATAAACTAGTAAGAATTAGGAACTCATAAGTTATTTTATAAGCAGGAAGGATAAATGGGAAAGTTAGAAATTCAATACGAGTCTCATAACAAAAGGGTTAGAGAATTATTGACAATAAGTTTTGAGTGTATCTAGGCAAATACATCCTAGTAAACTAACACAGATAAAAATATATGAATTAAGTCCGGCCAAGATGGAGGCATAGGTGGAAACATTGTGCCTCCTCGCACAACCAGGTTTAAAGACAATAAAGCTTTAGTAACAAAAACGCAGTAAAACCACAGAAAATTGAACTGTATGGAAGTCTGACAACAACCAACCTTTCCTCCAGACTGGTAAGAGGGGCAGAGTCAGTGGCGGGGCAGAGTCAGCGGCGGGGCAGAGTCAGCAGCGGAGCCGGGTCAGGCAGGAAAGATCAACTGGACCAGACCCAGGAGCTCAGGAGCGCAGGATTGCAAGCAGCTGTTGGCGGACCCAGTGAGGGCGCAAGGTGGCTGCAACATGAATTAGAGCCTGAAAGCACCAATTGGAAAGACTTTCAGGGTCGAGGTGCCGGGAGAAGCTCCCAGGCTCACAAAGAATTTGTTCGAGAGACCCACAGGGTCCTGGAGGGTATACAAGCCCACACGCCTGGGAACCAGCACCAGAAGGGCCCAATTTGCTCGTGGGAAACGGCAGAGGGGACAGAAATCTGAGAGAGCAGAACAAACGCCATCTGCCGTCTTTGACCCCGCCCCCACATACAACGTCACAACCCAGTGACCTGGGTGGCCCCGCCCTGGTAAACAACTAAGGCTCTGCTCCTCATACATAACAGGTGGGAACAGACCAAAATATTATGGCTCAAGAACAGCTCAAAGCCCCAGAGCCAATAAATTTAAGCGACCAAGAGACAGCTAACCTTTCAGATGCACAGTTCAAAACACTGGTGATCAGGATGCTCACTGAATTGGTTGATTTTAGTCACAAATTAGAGGAACAAATGAAGGCTAAACTAATTGAAATGAAGGGAAATACACAGGAAACCAATAGTGATGGAAAGGAAACTGGGACTCAAATCAAGGGAGTGGACCAGAAGGAAGAAAAAAATGACCAAACAAAAAAGAATGAAGAAACAAGAATTCAAAAAAATGAGGAGAGGCTTAGGACCATCATCCAGGACATTTTTAAACACTCCAATATCCAAATTATAGGAGTACCAGAAGGGGAAGAGGAACAGCCACCAGTAGAAAACTTATTTGAACAAATAATAAAGGAGAACTTCCCCAATCTGGCAAAGACAATAGACTTCCAGGAAATCCAGGAAGCTGAGAGAGTCCCAAAGAAGTTGGACCCAAGAAGGAACACACCAAGACACATCATCATTACATTACCCAAAATTAAAATGGAGAGAATCCTAGAAGCAGCAAGAGCTAAGGGGACAGTCACCTACAAAGGAGTTCCCATCAGACTGTCTGCTGATTTCTCAAAAGAGACCTTACAGGCAAGAAGGGGCTGGAAAGAGCTATTCCAAGTCATGAAATCCAAAGACCTACAACCAAGATTGCTCTGTCCAGCAAAGCTTTCATTTAGAATGGAAGGACAGAAAGTGCTTCTCGGATAAGACCAAATTCAAGGAGTTCATCATCACCAAGCCCTTATTATATGAAATGTTAAAGGGACTTATCTAAGAAAAAGAAGATAAAAAGATGAACAGTGAAAGGACAGCAAACTCACAGTTATTAACAACCACACCTAAAACAAAAGCAAACTAAGAGGACAGCTAGATCAGGAGTAAACCATAAAAATGAAGATCACCTGGAGGGTTAGCAACAGGGGAGTGGGAGGAGGAGAAGAGGGGAGAAGGTACATAAAATAAGTAGCATAGATGGTAGGTAGAAAATAGATAGGGGGGAGGGCAAGAATAGTAAGGGAATATAGAATCTAAAGAACTTGAGACACATGGTCATAAACTAAAGGGGGGGAAATGGTGGGGGAGGGGTGTGCAGGGTGGAGGGGAATGAAGGGGGGAATAGGACAACTGTAATGGCATAATCAATAAAATATATTTTAAAAATATATGAATTAGAAAGCCTTGTAGGCTGAGGTGATTATTTAAAAATTACTTTTATTTTTTAATTACAGTTAATTACATTATTGTATGAGTTTCAGGTGTACATCTCAGTGATTAGACATTGCATAACACTGAATGATCATCCTGATAAATCTCATATACATCTGACACCATGTGTAGTTATTAGAATATTATTGACTACATTCCCTGTGCTGTACTTTACATTCCTATGACCATTCTGTAACAACCAACTTGTACTTCTTAATCACAGACTGGGATGATTTAAAATTTGATGTAGGCATTGGAAAAAAGTAAACACTGACCAATACTAGGAAGTGGACATCCGACTGCCAGTTTGCACGGTGCCAGGGAGCATAACTTTTAGTGTAAGTCCTGGGACTTGGATGATCCCATAATGGAACAAGTCAGGAGAGGCTATGGTCAGCATTCTAGTAACTAATCAAAGAGTTTTAATGGGTATATATATATATATATATATATATATATATACCCATATATATATATATATATATATATATATATAGTATATTCCAAAAGATTTCAAATAGTACAGAAAAACATCCATCCCACACTTCTACTGCCTCAACATAGTATTTTCAGTTGTCTATTTCCTTCTGTTTTGTGTTCATGTTCACATTATTTAAGCATGTTTAATAGGTTGAATTTTGATTCTGATTTTTTAATTGACCTATTTTATTTAATGGAGAAGGCCACCACTGAGTCTTTTATAGTTTGATTTATATATTGATGTAATCTGAAGCCTCTGACTTACATTAGCAGTTTTTCCTGTGTCTTATGACGGGTTGCTAATCCTGACCTACTGTGCTTGGCCAGTTTTGTCTATACTTAGAGGGACTCTTATTTTTGTATGTAATATGTTTCTGTAAATACTTAAAACAGTTGAATGAGGGAACTGAACAATATATGTTTTCAAACAATGTCCCAGATAGTGTAAAATGTTATAGAATATTTTTAAAATTATAAAATTATTTTTAATCATATAGGCTTGACATGATCTTGGATGATACAATTACAGCATTTCATAGGTGTCTTTATTTTTGTTCTTTTGTACTCCAACACACAGTTTGATTGCCTTGAAGTCCAGTGAGCATTTCTTTGAGGCTAATGATTGTTTCTGTCTTTATACTAATTATACTAAATTTACGAAATGTACATGTCTTTCACGAGTTTTAACACTTTCCTTTTTCCATTTTCATGTCAGGTTTACAAAATAAGGGGAAATGAAGTGTAAAATCCAATAGTGTATAACCTGCTATACAAAGACTGTGATACTACTGGCTGGCAGGCAGCATCAGCTTAAAGCTCAAAGTGTTCGTCAGCTGATGTCCCAAAGTCCCAACTTCATAATATCTAAGGTGCTTTAGGAAAATCAGATTACATACAGAAGTCTGTCTTTTTTATTTAACCATGCTACTCAGCGTGAAGTGGTAGCTTGTGTTTTTTGTTCTAAGTAACAGCATTACTGAATTGTAATTCATCGTTTTAAAGTGTACTGTTCTGCCCTGGACAGGCAGCTCAGTTGGTTAGAGCGTCATCCTAATATGCTTAGGTCTCAGGTTTGTTCCTCCATCGGGGCACATTGCAAGAATCAACCAATGAATGCATAACTAAGTAGAACAACAAACTGATGTTTCTCTCTATCTCTAAAAATCAATGAAAAATTTATTAAAAAATAAAGTGTATGGTTTCTAATATTTTCAGAGCTGTGCAATGATCACCACTATCAAATTCCAGAACATACTCACTGCTCCAAAAAAAAGACCCAGTACCTGTTAACTAATCTAATTCCTCTTTGCATGGATATGCCCATTCCAGGTGTTTCATGCAAATGGAATCATATGCTATGTGGCCTTTTGTGTCTGATCCTTTTCGCTTAGCATAATGTTTTCAAGATTTGTAGCATATATCATAAGCACTTTATTCTTTTTGTGACTAATATTCTATTAGATGGACACACCATATATTGTTTATCCATCAGTTGATAGACATCTGGGTTATTGCCCTTTTGGAGCCATTACGAATAATTCTGTAATAAACTTGTTTTCATTTCTCCTGTGTGTATATCTAGGAGTAGAATTGTGGGGCGTGTGGTAGTGGTATGTTTAGCTACGCAAGGAACTGCCACACTGATTTCCATAGTGCCTGCACCACTTTACAGTCCTTCCAACAATGTATGAGTTACAGTTTTATGCTTCCTGACCAACCCTTGATAGGGTCTTTTTTTATTTTAGCCATCTAGTGTGTGTAAAGTGGTACTCAACTGTGGTTCTGATTTGAATGTTCCCAATGACTAAAGATGTTGAGCATCGTTTCATGTGCTTGTTGATCGTGTGTGTCTGTGTGTATCCTATTTGGAGAAATATGTATTTAAATTCTCTTTAAATTGGGTTGTCTATGTTAGTGAGTTGCGAGAGTTCTTTGCATATTCAGGATACAAGTTCTTCATCAGATACATGATATATAAACATTTCTTCCCATTCTGTAGTTTGCCTTTTGCTTTCTTGATGGTGTTACTTGAAATACAAATGGTTTTCATTTTTATAAAGTCTAGTTTAATCTACTTTCTATTTTTTCTTTGGTTGCTTGTGCCTTTGGTATTATATATAAGAAGCCATTGCTTGATCGAAGGTCTGCTAAGTTTATACCTGTATTTTCTTCTAGGAGTTTTATAGTTTGAGCTCTTACATTTAGGTTTTTCTGATATCCGCTTTGATTTGATTTTTGTATATAGTCTGAGATGGGTGTCCAGATTCCTTCTTTTGCATGTTGATACCCAGTTGTCCCAGCACCATTTGTTGTAAAGACTATTCTTCTCCGGTTGAATGGTCTTGGCCTTCTCTTCAGAAGTCAATGGACCATAAAGATAAGGCTTTATTTCTGGACTCTCAGTTCTATTCCATTTGTATGTCTATTCTTATGCCATTACCATACTATCATGATTACTATAGATTTTTAGTAAATTTTGAAATTGGAAAGTGTGAGTCATCCATCCAACTTTGTTCTTTTTCAAGATAATTTTGGCAATTCCAAATCTCTATGCTTCTATATGAATTTTAGAACCAGCTTGTCAATTTCTGCACAAATTTTCTTTGTTTTTTTGTCTTTATTTAAAATTTTTTCAGATGTTTCTTTCTAATGAATTTTCTAAGTTCTGAAATGGCTGACAGGCCATAGAAAGACATTTCTTTAGGCTTCTACTTGGAAACCAACAGCTTCAGCAAACTTCTGGCTTTGCTTCAGGCCAATTCGTCTTTATTTTTAAAATGTGAAGTGTTATCGAATTTTTGTATAGTGTACAATTGGCTCCAAACACCAAAGATACATCTTTGGAAAGGAATAAAACATGCAAAACATAGGTCTTATAGCAATGGTCATAGTCTACTAATGGACATATCAAGTTATAGTATGTTACATTATAGCATGCATCAGTTAGAACAAGTACTTCAAGAGTAAGACTTTACATATTCACTTAATATTACTAGTTTGGAAAACATTACGAATTCTTATGTTTAGGGAAAAACAAGTATTTCTCTGTCAAGCTCCAGCATCACACGGTGGAGATGCCATTCATGAACTGGCTAAATGGTAGAGTCAGACTGGCTCTGTTTGAATAGTGATTTTAGCACTTATGAGCTACATGGCCTCCAATAAGTAACTCAACCTCATCTATAAAATACAGATAAAGTACTTCCAAGACCAGGTAAAGCTAAAGGAGTTCATCACCACCAAGCCCTTATTACATGAAATGTTAAAGGGACTTATTTAAGAAAAAGAAGATCAAAACTATGAACATTAAAAAGGCAACAAACTCACAACTATCAACTGAATCTTTAAAAAAAAAACAACTAAGCAACCAAGCATCACAGGAACAGAATCATAGATACGGGGATCTTTTGGAGGGTAATCTATCAGCTGGGAGGCGGTAAGGGTTAGAATGAGGGAAAAGGTACAGGGATTAAAAAGCATAAATGGTAGCTACAAAATAGGGGGAAATTAAGAATAGTACAGGAAATGGAGAAGCCAAAGAACTTATGTGCATCACCCATGGATATGAACTAAGGGGGAGATTGGTACTAATTACAACTATCACATACTGAGTTAATATTGAGTTTAATCGTCACCAAAATCTTGGGAAAATAGGTATTTTTATTGTTCCCATTTTACAGATGAAGAAACGGAGGGTCAGATACGAAGTTAGCGCAGTTGGTAATTTGCAGATCTGGCACTGAAGCCCCTCCTGATTCCAAAGCCTGTGCTAGTTGGCCCTGCATCATACTGATGGTTCTAACCGTGCTGGCAAGAACAGCACCTGGAGTGGAGGAGGACTGAGCTGCATTGGCAGGAAAGCCAGGGAAGTGTGGAAGGGATATCTTTGACTTAATGTGGCCAGAATTTTGGAAAACCAGGCTCAAAACGCAGGCAGTTTGGTTAGTAGTCTGAAGAGGTGATGGCACAGATTTACCTCTATTTTACTGGCATGAAGAATCAGGTTCCCATAGTTTCAAGAAACTTCTAGGTAGATGGGATGTTTGAGACGCTCCTTTTCTTCTTTCCCTTTGCATAGTACATCCTGCCCACACTGAGGTGAAGAGTCTGATCATGGTGGCCTTATGAGATGACACTTTGAGCCTTCTCTTCTTTGCCTGGCCTTCAGACCCTCATTTTCCAGAGACCATGAATGAGAAAGACCTTTTGTTGCTGTACAATAGCGGGGAAACTCCCAGCCCTATAAAACAGACTGAGGACTTTGAAAAATATAGCAAGTTCATGTCTGCTAATATGTGAAGTTATTTGGCCTCCCTCGTGTAACTAGTGATTTGTTGTTTTCATGCTAATACAAATTCTTGTATTAATAGGAGCATGGCCCTGGGTTTCTTCATCCGCCTGGGAAAAAATTACTTGTTTGATGGTCAACAAAGAACAGAAGAATTGATTCACTGTCCTCGTTTTAAAAAAAGATGGTATGAAGCAATAGTGGAATAATTTTAATTGTAACCTTCTAACACTTGCAATCAGTAAGATCATTTGTGTTCTGTTTTTAGGAAATGGGGTATTAAAGAGTACACAGTACATTAGAAATGCAAAACAGGACCGCATGTTCCCAGGGTTTTGTCAGCGCTACATGAAAGAGCACTTGTCCTGGGATGCTCAGCTCTGAGGGTATTCTCTGTTCAGTGTGTATTTACAGAGATGTATGAATATTTGATTAATGAGTCATGGTCTCTGGAGAAATTTAATAACTGTATTGCTGTACAAAGCCAGGCCCTTCACTGTTAACACAGCTGCCAGTGGTGTCATTGACACTGCAGCCCCTCCTGACTCGAATGTGTTCTATGGCGTGAATTCCTTTCTTGCAAAGGGGTCTCTGAGAGACATTATTCAGTGATCTGTTTTGGACCTGACTCAATTTATAGGCTCTGATTTGTCAAGATTTTTCCAATGAAAACAAGCAGTGATACAAAAAACTTTTTGAAAAATGACCTTTTAAAATGTTACTTTCCCCAGAAATTAGTTGAAAAACTATTGGTAAATTGATTATCCTCTTCCAGATTTTCTGTGAGGGGCACAGTAATAATTTTTGTCTTGCTTATCGTATATGAAATACCCACAAGAAGAAATGCAAAATATATTTGTGATTTAGACTCACATCTATTTGAATGCCCTAATCTAAATTCATTAATAAATATAATTTAATCTTCAAGAATAATTGAAGGCTAATTTATCCCTTCTTCATCTTTTTCTGTGTTTTTAATATCTATGGAGAAATCAATTCTAACTTTTAAAGTTAGATAGGAATTTTAGTAATGTTACCTTGTTTAAGTGCATGAGTAACGGAGAAATGTCAAAAAAAGATAAATTTAGTGCAGCAGCTTTTGCTGGAAGCTGTAACTGCAGGTTAGAATTATCCATGCTATGCAGAATTTCCTGCAACACTTCTCCTTAGGGCCACAATGCATTACAGCAGACGTATAATGAAGCTGCAATAAAATCTCTGGTAATTAAGGGGGATTTGACAGTAATTGCAACAGTGAATCAACTTAATTATTACCTGCTTCAAAGAGAGCTAACCTGATGTTATAATCTAACCTTTTCTATTTTTAAAATGGGAGATTAAACAAGTATATGTAGCATTTAAGGATTAAATCTGTTGAGATAGAATTGTATTAATATACTTCTAATAATACATTTTATGCACCTGTACACATCAAGTTTTCAAGAAGAACTCGGACTGGGCTCACTGTGATCCATCGAAGCTATTTGGTATGCTCTGGGGATTGAACCAAAACCACACTTCTGATTCAAGTCGGCTTCTCAAGATGCATGACACACGCAGACCTTGACTGTGGTTTACCTGACTTCCACAGCAAGAAGAAGGATACTTTCTTAATATTAGCATGGAAAGAAAAAGACATGCCAAGATTATTATCATTGTTTATGTTTAATATGACTAGGTCTCAGTACCTTAAAATCTCATCAAAAGCTGCAAGCAAGTCGATATGAAGGTAAAGATTTAGACTCATCTGAATGCTTTTCTATACTGGGTGTATCCAACCCTAGGTACAAAGAAGAAGACACCCAAGTTTTAGCCCAGTTGTGTCTGTGGTAATGCTTCTTAAAAAGTCTCCTTGCATTTCGTATCGCTTGCTATTGTCCTTGTCATCAGAGTGGGAAAGGAAAAATAAGGAGGTCTCAGTGTGGTTTTGCTATGAGTTCATGTCTTATGCCATGGGACCTAGTCCATGTAGTACCAGGTTCCTTATTCGTGGTTTGGTCCCCTCTCAGGCAGATGTCCCCAGCTCTCTTTTCTGCTTTTAAGTTTTATACTTGTGTCTTCATTGGCTTTAGCTTTACCAGTAAGCATATTACCAGTAACTCTCTGTAATCACAGAAGGCTTGGGCTGTAGTAGTTTTGTTTCAGTGTGAATCTTTTTGCATGGTTTTGTGTTTGTACTGTGTAGAGTCTCTTTCACAGGAGACGATTGACGAAGCATAGATCTGGTACAGTTTGGGGATGGAACAACCTTGACCAGTGTTTTCCCCACTGAAAAAATGTTCGTATAAAAGTGAACCCGAATTGATTCTCTTGCAGGGCAGCAGAACCCCTGGGCATATCATTGATCTTACGATTTATTCTGGTATGTTGCAGATTCAGCCTGAATTCTCTGAGGGAAGATTGAGAACACACATTATGTACCTTTTTTTCTAAGGCTGCTTCATACTACTAACAAAATTCTCTCTCAGTATAGGAAGCCAATAAGTATGGTTAATAATTGAATGGTGATTAGGGAGATTAAGCAATGTGAGTTCTGATTTTGATTGGGCCACTGATGGGCCTGGGGTAAATTCTCTAGAACCTCTTTCTGTTTCATTCCTCTACCAGACTGAATTACAAGTACTCCACCGAAATTCTACAGAACCCAGTACACTGGTTTGTCTGTGAGAAAACTTGCACCAAAGCAGAAAGAAGCTCCCTGAAGTGGTGGCCTTGGTAAAGGTGGTCAGCACACCTTCCAAAAGTACCTGTCTTGTGATCAGGGATTCTGCTATTCCCTACATGAGCCATGGTTTTCTTAAGTCGTGCTCATGACTGTACCGGGGATCGGTAGTCTGTGTAGGGTCTATCCCTCTGGTTTTTTATTTTTAAATGGTTCATTCTTTGTTAGTGATGGAGAGAGGAGGTTAAAGATCATGAAACCAAGTGATTTCTGCTTGATAAATAGTGTAGCAAGGCCACAGGAAGAGTTGGAGCCATTGGCCAGAGTAATCATCTTTCACTTCCACAGCTTGTCTATATGCTTGAGGTAAGTGAACAAAATAGGCAAGGTTTTTGCTCTTATGGAGCTCACATTTAATTGTAACTTCTATTTACTGAGTGCTTACTGTTCTAGGCACTTGATATGCATTATCTCATTTTTATGCCATGAACAGAAATACGTGCTTTGTAGGGAAGAACCTTGAGACTCAGAGGGCTTAGTCAAATTGCCCAAGGCTACCCAGCTGGTATCTACTGCAGATCTATTTGATTCCGTAAATGGTTGAAACTACTTAATTTTGGATTTGTCTGTGGAATTAATGAACCCTATTGTTCCTTTCCTAGACATTATGAGTGAAACTAACTTTGCCATATTTACCACACCGAATATTTATCATAGTTTACTATAATAATGCAATGAACTAGAGTGCCCTGAGTTTTTATTTTTTCTTATTTGTTTTTACATAGACTTCTGTGACACGTTTAATATCCTGTGTCTTACTGAATCCAGAAGTGAGTGAAGTTTCCCGAAGACCCCTGAAATACAAGAGTTTTCAGTGTCAGCATTTACAGTGTCAGACATAACATAGGAACCAGTGAGTTTTAAAGCTATTACCTTCCATGCTAACGCTGTTGCCCCTTCTCAGATCTTTGCCAAAAGCTAAGTATGTACTAACTTCTTATGAACTTTATGAAGAATGGGTATCCATTTAGAGACCTGCATGGTAAAGACAAATTGTCATACTTCTTTGTTCTTATAAAATGATGGACTAAAAAAAATTAGGATTATACTTTCTGAGAGAAAGTTAATTACACAATCACCTCAATTATTCAGGGGTAGAATATTAGATTAAGGATATATTCATTCCTGCCTTCGGCAACAGAGAAGGGCTTTTAGTTGGCACTAATGTGATCACAATAGGGGATTAAAAGTGAGCTGGCATCACTTGAAAAATGACATGTTGACATATACCTTTGAAAGGTGTCAACATTTTAAGAGACCTTAAAGATTATGAAGTCCATTGTCTTAATTTTTTACAGATGAGGAAACTGTAAAAAAGATAAAATTACTTGCCCAGGTTACATGGCTGCGCATTTCATTGAGTGAAAAAATGTAATTTGAAGGGTTTATGTTTGGCAACTTTAATGTAAATAGCAGAACTTATACTGATCTCTGTTAAAATCTATTCAGATTTAAGTAAATTGGGTCTTTCAGTCGACTTTTAAAACTAGAACCATGGAAAGGGGTGGAGTTCCTGTTACAGAAACTGCCTTTCCTTTGGTGTCCACCTTGAGCATTGCTGTAGACTTGGGACGACCCCCAAAACTAAAGAGAGAGAACAGAAAACAAATTGCAGAGGTAAAAAGTCTGAGCTCCCTTTCAAAAATAATTCTACTTCTCCCATCCCACTTCATATCTTGACCTTCTGTTTTATTGTTGTTGGGTCGCCTCTGCAAACGGCATGGGAAAACAGGTGCTGACTGCCAGTTGGCATCACTTCAAAAGGAGGATAGGATAGGAGAAGGAAAAAAATGGAGATTTTTTAAAATAATAAAATCTCTGATTCTGTTATCTGTTGCCACGTCATATATTATCTGTTGTCATATCATATATTATTATCTGACAGTCATGACTGACTTAACCTGATAAGGATTTGTTATTCCTGATGATCAGTGTGTTGATGAGCTCAGCTACACTCAGTTCTTCTGCTCCACACGGGGAAGCTGCAGTCACCCATGCAGCACTCTCAGCTGGGCGTGCGCCTGGCCCGGGGACATCAGAGACTGCTCCCCAAGGGCATGCCCATCCTGTGTAGTCTAACTCAAAATTCTTTTACAGCAGGACAGCTGACTCCTAAGAGAGCACAAATGCAGTCACTTGGGGCCTTTCCAAGGCTGGGGCTGGGATCTGGCACAGTACTTCCACTAAATTCTGTTGGACAGAATTGCTCATAAGACCAGCCCAGATTCATAGGTAGAATCTCTTTACTGATGAGGGAAATGGCAAAAAGAAAAAACTTGTGACCATCTTTAATGCACTACAATCTCGAATTTTTTAAATCTAATTTTTGTTTCTTTTGATCTTGTATCTCAGCCTTCTTGCCACTTTAATGTCCACACCAAATATTCAACAAATGCTGGTATTTCCTTAGCCCATGCAATAGCCTGTATTTTTCCTCAGTTTTCACCAAACAAAGAAATTCACAGACATTTCTGGGAATTTATCTGAAGAAACCCAAAACACTAATTCAAAAGAACATAAGCATGTTTATCGCAGCATTGTTTACAATTTCCAAAATAAGGAAGCAGCCCAAGTGTCTATCAGATGAGTGGATAAAACAGCTATGGGACATTTACACTATGGAATACTACTCAGCTGTAATAAAAGAAGAAAGTCTTACGCCCTGCAGCAGCATGGATGGACCAGGAGGACATTACACTACATGAAATAAGCCAGTCAGAGAAAGAGAAATACTGTATGGTTTTACTCATATGTGGCATCTAATGAACAAACTGACCTAACAAGGAAAATGGGGACAGACTCATAGAGAGCATGGTGACAGCTCTGGGCAGTCAGTTGGTCAAGGGCAGTTGGGGGCAGAGGGATTGAGCAAAAACAAAAAAGGACTCATGGACATGGACAGCAGTGTGGTGATTGCAGGGGGGAGAGGGGTATCTGGGGAATAAATGGTCATGGGAAAAAGATCAATTTGAAAAAAGATTCATACATATACAACTCAGGAAAATGCTAAAATTATGACTATGAACTCCTGGATTTAAGAGATTATAAAAAGATTTCTAATTATCTGTATTAGGACTGGGGTAGATTTTTTTAGCCCCTTCTATGTTTTTTAGGGGTATAAAAATAAGGCCTCCAGTCCCAGGAAATTTAAGTTTTGGAATAAAGAGAAATATGAACATGTGAGGGTAAGCCAGAGAGAATTTTGGCCGGAAATTTAGATGGGTAATTTGTCTCAGCAAGAATACCCAATCCATTTTCCCATTGGCTGCCTAATTCTCATTCCTCTAATAGAGTCTGACTTTAGAGAATCATCTTCTCTGACCATGTGCCCTCCTGCCAGACCAACAGAAAGTGCCAAACTGCCTCGGCAGGGATGGCCAATTTGACGTGGAGACATTGTAAAAATAGGAATGAGGGATCAGCTTTGATTTCCCTAAACTTTATTTTTTAAATACTCACAGAGGCGCCACACAAGCACTCGGGCCTGCATTTCTCCTGAAAACGCAGTGGCCACACAGCCAGCAGGACCCCTGACCCGCCGCATTCAGATGGTGGTGGGCATGAGCGACCTGGAGTGGGTGCTGTACAGACAGCAGTGTGATTTCCAATCCCTTTTCCCTGAAGGTAGCAGCGGAATCACCGAGAGGCAGCCTATTCCTTCTCAAATGAGATACAGCAGTTTATCATGTCAGACCACGCCAGGGAGGGTTAAGGCTATTGGGCTCTGGCTGTCAGGAGCAGGATTTCATCTTGGGGCCCCTCCGGCCATATGGAGAGAGCCTAAAAAGTTCATTCTGCCTTGTCCATTGTCTGGCATTCTGTCTCCTTTCCCCATCCCAGGGCTATGGGATGGGGTTGGTCCTCTTGACCAACCTCATAGCCCAAAGCCAACTCATGTCTGTAAAATAAGGATCAGAAGATTTTGCTCTTATCCATTAAAAGAAGCCTCCCAATTGTATCTAAATCAATTCAGTAAAAAGAAATATAAATGAATGGATTGCTTCAATTTATACATTTTAATATACTTCTACAAACTTAGGAAGCAGTCTTTTAGAACAATCCCGTGAAAAGAATTTGAAATTATTTTTGCCTAATAGAGACACAATCTATGGAGGCAGGATCATGAGAGAAAAAAATATATATATGTAATTCTTTTGTGGATCTCAAATATTAAGAATCCGTTCACAGCCGCTGTTAGAGTTCATCACCGCCTATTTCAGATTTTTCTTACAGTAATTGTTTCATTATAAAAATCTTATTGTGTCTATTTTCTGAATTGCTACATTGTCTATAAATATTTAGTGATAATTCATGATTGGGTTGCATTTACCCCTGTAGTTATGTATTACAAATGAAACGACAGCATCTGCTGAAATTAAAAGTGGCCACGTTTTCACTGGAGCTTAATTAAATGCCAAAATTTATCTACATTAACAACAAAGTAGTGAAATTTATTGATCAATTCACATGATATAAGTTGACAAATGGCTTAAGCAATTTCCATAATTTTCTACACGTGTTAAAATGTGTAATGAAAAAGAACACTATATTAACATTAAATGAGAAATGAAAGGAGGTTTTGTACTGGGGCCAGTGCCCCGGAGCAGTGCACTTTGTTTTCCGGGCCCTGTCCAGGCGCGCGGTTTGAGCTGTGTACAGATGGGTCTCTGACAGTCCTACAGCTGTTCTCCTAATTGTCCATTAAGTGTTCTATTGATTCTCTGATTCAAAGTACATGTCTTTCAGCTCAAGCTATCGTGTGAAGTGGCAGACACATTCCTTGCAGAATGACAGAGCTGCTTGAAACCTAAAAATGTGGTCTGCCAGTTTCAATTGAGGATCCTGCTTTCAAAGGAGAAGGCTTGGTTAAAGGTGCTTTGTAATAGCTGGTTAGGTTTTATTTTCTAAACTTTTAGCATCAATCAATTAAAGCAGCAGCAGCACGAAGAGTTTTAATTCCTGGTTAAGCATGTACAGATTGCACCTGGCTGGTTCAGAGCAGGGCGTGGGGATCAGTCCCAGGAATAGAATGTTGGCCTCGTTTAGCTGTATGCAGATTTTCACCCCCTGTGCACCTGATATGCGCAAAGTCATTTTCATTTGACTTGCAAGTTCACTTTTAGCATTTTTTTAAAAAAAATTGAGATCATCTGCAATTCCAGATTATGCCAGTCAGAAGCCTGTTTAAAATCATCTCTCTTTAATCTGGAGAGTGAAAGATAAGATGCATATCTGTTGCGAGGACCATAAATCTTCAGAGAAACAAATAACCATAGATACAACTGTAAAAGTTATTTAGTTCTCAGCTGAAAGAGGTTTATTAATCTAAAATTTCCAGTCCATTGTGTCATGGCTTGGTTAGCGCTCTGTATCTCATTTTGTGCAATTGTAGCCGAAGCGAAGAGCTGATCGCTTCAGTGTGAACTTCATCTGTTGTGTGGTTCTGTTGTAATGTAATCTTAAATGCAAGGAATAAAACAGAAGCCTTTATGAAAAATGTCCAAACTGATGGTGTAGGTCACTCCAAATGTATTTGTTCTCTTTTTTTAATGAGATAACATATCCTAATGTTTTCACCATTTAGTTTTATCTCTTAATTACTTTGTAATAGAACGTTTCAGTAGAAAACAGTCTTATTATCTAGTAATCTTTCAACTATAAATGGAATAAATAAGTAATGTTTGTTGCCTCCTGAGCATCAATTTAATTAGCTATCCCCGTGGCCCTCATCACAGAGGAGGTTCTCTGGTGTGGTTTTAGCTATTAAATAAGTTTTTAGAGCCATCTAGATTTTCAAAGGGAAAGAAGACTATCAAACACACATATTTAATTGTTTAATGTATTCAATATCAATATTTAAATGAAAACTATAGATTATATGAAGGAAAATCACTTTAAGATTGACTAGAAACTGCTCTGTTTCTCACAATTAGCTGTTCATTCATTCATTCATTTTTTTAATCTCTCCTTTGTATCTTCACACAATAGCCGCTTTTGAAGAATACTCCCCTTTCTTTTTCTCTCAGTATTGTTGGGGAAAGGAGCAGGGCCCTGAACTAGTGCTCCTTTTGTCAGAAGCAAGTGATTTGTGTCCTGATGCTGGGTCTGGAGTGCAACTCCCCGCTCTGACCCTCCCGCCCAGCCTCCCCGCTGCAGCTTCCCAGGTAGGAAGTGAGTTGCCCTCGGGGAAGAGCTGCTGAAACAGGGAAACAGAATTTGTGTACTTAAATGTCTATCTGTGGTAGTGTCTATCTATCAAACTTTGGATTTGAAAGTATTAGGAGTTAGGTAATCTATTTGCTTTTAAAAATATTTGTTTTATTAAGAAAATATGGGAATGAATGGAATATATGGTATGTATTACAGAATCTAATCTGAATGTGGGGCTTTATATATATTTTTGGGCTATGGAAACTCCAACCACAGTGTCCTCTTACCAAAGGGTGATAAATCCTCCCGATCTGCCTTTTCCTGGGACACAAGTGAAAAGTCTATTTCTAACGTAGTAATGTAGTATATATTGATATCTGCAAAACATTATGTGAATCTACTTGGACGCCAGCACTTTCCATTATACTGTTAGCCAGTTTTTTAAAAAGATTTTTAGAAGCTTTCAACTGTAGACTTTTGTCTTGTTGAATGAACTTCAGCTACACTAAATTTTGAGTAAATTTGTGATGACTGAGCAATATACATTGGCTGAGCTGGAATCCAATAACCCACAGGACAAATTAATTTTCAACAAAAAGGGCAGAAACCTCAAGTGCCATGAGTATATGGAGTCTCATTCTATCTCTCTGGAGCCATTTTTGCAAATCACTACAGCTATTCATAATCTAAATCAGTCTCCTTTAGCAGCAGAAAGATCTTTTTTCATGACAAAACAGAAGATGACATTCATTAGTGCCTAACTTGCATAAGCTACCTTAAATTTATTGGTGCTCTTCTACTTATCCGAGTAAGAATTCCTTTGTCTACCGATATAGGAAAATTCCAGTTGTACTACTTAAAAATATAAATTGTCACTTTTATCAGAACTTTTGGCAGTTTACTTTATTTTAGAAGTAAAACTGGTGGTTAAGGTTTTAAGGCTTCCAATGGGTGTTATTTCAATCATATTTAATAGGTGCCTAGCACAGTAACAGGATTATGTATAAGCTGCTCTGCTGTACAAAAAACCCCTGCGTTTTCATCCGTCGTACTTCTGGGGAGGTTTGTGGAGAGACCAGCCTCTGTGGCAGTAGATAAGGCTAAATGTGCGTATGTCCTGCCCACTGTGGGCAAACCTAAAACCACTCAGTCTGTTTGCTTATATATTCAAGGGCTATGGGTGATTTTAAAGGGGGCAAAATGCTTACCAGATACCATTTTGAAATGTTCCATAAGCTGTTCTAAACCCTTCTACCTCAAAAAAGAACCTTTTCGGGGGGAAACTTAATCTTATATTAATTATGTTCAAAATGTTTTTATTAGAACTTTCCTTCCATTGGGCAAATTTCACTTTCCAGTTTGTAAGAACCAGCCTTGGATCCATCTGGAAAAATTAAGCTGTTGCTACATCATTAGGACCATGTTTTTGCTTTTCGTCTTCTCCTACCCCCACATATATTGGTTAAAAAGCAATGAGGAAAAACTGAATATACATACATTCTGCAATAATAGTATCTGTTTGTGTTTGTTTTTATTCCTGACAGCCCGAGGCTTGGCCTGGTGAGGCACTGAGGAGAATTACCTAGGAAGACTTTGTTGGCAGGACACAATGGCACCAGGGCACAACTGTGTAGAACAGGTAGAGGATGTGGGTGTGACCTTGAGGGAAGCTGACTTGGCCCTGGTAGCATAAGGAGCCAGATCCTGAAAGAGTCTTCCACTAAAATGTCTGTTGTGCTGTGTCTGCCCAGCATCTCTGATGCCTGAGCTCCCATTTCGCTCTGCTGCTGGTTGTCACTTCTCTGAGGTGGCAACACTGGGGCAGGCCTTGCACAGGACCTGGACGGAAGGAAGAACTGAATGCTACCGCAAGTGGCATGGTCCATGGGTTGGAAGGAGCCTTGTACCCTGGTTACAATAAAAATAAATAAACAGTTAATGTAACTGTGGGAATTGCGGGAAACTTGGCATTAAAGGGAGATGAAAAAAGAGAGCTACTGGCACTAACTGTATAATTGCATGGGGATTTTAGAGTGCCAATCAGCATAATCTCAGATGTAACCAGGCTTGGCAAAGATGGCCTAGCGGTGGTCAAAACACTGTGTTCAATTCAGTGAGTCAACATGTAGAATAAAAGTTAAGGGACCACTCACAATTATGTCAAACGTAAAGTTCATTATAAATGTTTCATTATCTCCAAAAATGTGTATACAGTTAACCCATGTGAGCACAAGTGAATTTGGCCACTAGATCTGATAAACAGGGCAGCAGCCAGGGCGTGAACACCAGAAAAATGAATTTTCTGGGTGAGGTCTTAGAAGTTTAAATAGTGATTGATACATGGAGGTTTGTACCAACTCGTATCAGCTACTCAAAGCCTTGTAGACTACTAACTAGATAATGCTCCCTCAAAGGTAGAGCTGGTTTTAAAAATGATACAAAGCACTCAGTTGCAATTTCCTTTCCCTAGATTTATTCAAAGATATCCCTAATCCTTGCTAATAATTTATTCAGGCTTGCTCACCATCTGATTGGTTCCAGAATATGGTCTCTCTCAATTTTACATGGAGTAGTTGTTTACTCTCCAAAATATAGTTGTATTCTGGCACACATCTGAGCTGTTGAGAATGCCATCATCTCAGGAAGACATGGGTACAATAAACTCTTCATCTCCTCAACAGTAAAAAAGAAACCAACATGTTCTTTGAACATGAAAGAGGTACTACTTGGCAATGGAGCGCATACACTATCATTATTTTTCCAGCAGATGAACTGCCACACTGAATCTGCATACAACATATCTGTCCAGGAAAAAAAAATGAAGACAGTTGTTCTGGTAAACCTGACTGGTTCATGTTAGGTCGATCACTGAGACCTAACCAATTGAGCTAATCAGCCTAGTCACGGCTATGAACTAAGCATCCAGAAACTCTGGCCATGTGATCTGCCCATTACTTAACTTTGCTGTGCTTCAGTTTCCACATCTGAAATAATAGTAATTCCTATCTATAAATGAAGCGATACTATTGGTGTCCACCTACTTCTCTTGTGTCCATGTCATTAAATGCAGTGATTATTCTTAGTTTCCTTTGTATTTGGCCCATCGGCACTATTCGACACACTATCATTTTCTCTTCCTTGAAACACTCTTCACTTGGTTGGCCAGATACTTTGCTGTCCTGGTTTTTCTCCTCCTTCACTGCTTTTGCTAAAGTTCTCATCTCTCTAATCTATAAATGTTGGCATGCACTAGAGCTCAGTCCTTAGTCTTTCTCTCTTCTCTTCTGTGTTTATACTCCTTTATGATTTTCTGCAGGTTCATGACTTAAAATGTCATCTATATGGTGGCTACTCCCACATTGATAACTCCAGTGTGAGTCTCTCTTCTTAACCAACTGCTTTACGTCTTCAGTGTATATCTCAGATTTAACACAAAAGTAGAGCCTTGATCTCCCCTCTGTAGTTTTACTTCCCCAAAAGCTGTCCCTTCCACAGTCTTCTGTCTCAATACATGGCAGTCTGCCTCGGTGCTCAGGCTAAAACCCTTTATGTCATCTCTCTCTCATGCCTTGTATCAATTCCATCAACAAATCCTGCCATTTCTGTCTAAACATGCATCTAGAAACCAGCCTCTACTCAACTCTCCACTGCTACCACCTCGTTATAAGCCTCTGTCATTTCTCACTCGGATTATTGCAATAGCTCCTTGACCTCAGTCCTTGCCCTGCTGCAGTCTATGCTCAGTGCAGCAAACGGTGATGTTTTAAAACTTACATCAAACCCTCAAATGGTTTCCCATGTCACTCAGTGCAGAACACAAAGCTTTTACAGTGGATCACAAGGCCCTTCACACTCTGGTCCCTGGTTACCCTGCTGACCTCATCTCCAAGTCTGCCCATCACTTGGTCTTCCTCAGCCACCCTTGGCCTCCTTGTTCCTTAAACGTGCCAGGCAAGTTGCTGCCTTAGGTGTTCGTACTTTGTACCTTAGGTCTTCACCCTCTGCCTGGAACTCCCGTTCCCAGGATATTCTCATGGCTTGTCACCTTGCGTCTTTCAGGTAGGTATTTGCATACACATCGCCTTCTCATTAATGGTTTCTCCGACCCTGTCACACCCACTTCTTCCTATTTCCATTCTCTGTTTTACATTCCTTCACCGAACCTAGCGCCATCTGGCATTCTGCATGTTTTGTTTGTGTGTTGTTATCTTCCCCTATAAAATGTAAACTCACAGATAGCAGGGGTTTGTGCATTTCTTTACAGTTAGACTTCTAGCACCTACACCAGTGCTTGTAACATATTAAACCTCAATAAATATTTGTACAATGAGTGAATGAAGTGCTTAGAGTAGTTCCCAGCACATAATGAGGACCCAATGAATGTAAGTTCTATTTTATTCCAATTATAAACTTGTCATTGCGCACAGTAGAGGGAAACTCTAAACAGAGAGTCTCCTTATGCATGTGAATAAACCCGTAACTCTATATAGTAAACCTTTTATTATTTCACTTTAGACTCAAAATATCCCTTTTGGATGACCATAGCACTGAGGACCATGCCTTGTACACCCTCAGTACATGTTGAATAAAACAAGTACATAGTCCAGCTTCTGAACTGAGACCCCCCCCTTTCAGGATGTCAGCAGTAGAAATTCACTCTTTTTTGGGACCAGCTCCTTGATAAAGCTTTTCAAGATGAAAGCGACAAGGGTGGTGGGAATTTATAAGTTAATATTTCCCCTTCTTCCATTCTAAGTCTTTGTTCTTAGCTCTGGATCCTCTTTATGTAACTTGTAAAGTTACTGGGTGATTTTAAAAGTTTGACTTTGTTTTCCATGGTAGAACTTGGTGTTTGCATGGACTGTAAGACAAAGTTCAGCATCATGGCAAATGATGGACCTGTTCATGCAGATGCCTGTGTTCGCTGTTTAACGAGTACAGGGATCAGCCCTGCGCTAAGCACTGTGCTAAGTGCGAGGGGGTTGTAGACGGATATTATTTGGAGGAGCCCAAGCACAGTGGAGAGAGCAGACATGTAAATAATTGCATTTCAACACAGTGTGATAAATGCTGTAATAGAGCCATATACAAAGATATGGGTTAGCAAATTAGGAGGAATAATGAACTTTGGGAGATGGTGTCACTTGAGGAGAAGGGTAAAAAAAAAAAGGCTTCATGAAAGGTTATGCCCAAGCAAATATTTTATGTATGGAAAAGTATAAATAGGAGTTATTCTGGTAAGTAAGGTGGGGGCTGGAGAGGACAAGGGCATTTTAGATAGACGGAACAATATATTCTAAGAACAAATATTTTAACAGCATGGTATATGCAGAAAATTGCAAATAGTTTGGAATCACTGAAGCACAGTGTGTGTGTGTGTGTGTGTGTGTGCGCGCGTGCGCGTGTTTAGGGGGTGGTTGCATGTGTGGGAAGTCACAGACATGAGGCTTTCCATGCCACATTGAGAACTGATACTACCCCATGTGGTCAGTGGGGAGCTCTTCAAAGCAGAAATCTGGCTCTAAAAGCTACTCTGCCTGCTCTACAGAGGACATGGAAGATACGAGTGGGGGTAAGGAGACTGCTGGGAGGCTGCTGGAAGAGGCTCGGGGTAGGATGACCATGGTCTGAATTAAGGCAAGGTTACTGAGGTAGGGAAGAAGAAAGGGCTTTTGAGATATTCCTTTTTTTTATTGTTCAAGTACAGTTGTCTCCATTCCCCACCACCACTACATTCCCCTGCCCCACCCGCCCTCCAACTTTAATCCTTCCCTCCTTTGGCTTTGTCCATGGGTCTTTTATACATGTTCCTTGATGATCATTCCCTTGAGACATTCTTAAGACTTCAGTGAAACTGATTTGATTGGTTGCTTCTATGGGGCAAGAGGATGGCAAACACCTAGTTGCTTCATAAAAGTTCCCTATTTCCCAGTTTCTAAATAAATTGGAGGCTCATTATTGGCTGAGAAGGGGCCTTCTGAGAGCAGAGCTATGGCAGAACTACACTCCACTGGCCTACGGCAGAGCAGTGTCTGGGGTTTCACCTCCAGAACTGAATGGTTGGTTTCCAAGGCAAAGAACCCTACTGTGGTCTCTAAGAGTTGGGGTTAGTCTCAGGGGTCTTTTAGTTCCAGCTTCTTCCTAGAATAGGAACCATTTCTGTAGTATCCCAGACAGAAGATTATCCTGCTTTAACTTGAGATCCACTTCCAGTGGTGAGGATCTTCCTACTTCTTAAAGCAGCTCCTTCTAACTTTTTGACCTACTCCATTAGAAAGTTTTCCTCTACCTTGGGCCAAAATGGACCTTCTATTCTTTGGTTCTGGTGATATCTCATAAGCACACACAAGTGTGATTCTACTTCAAAAAGAAGTCTTACTCAGGAATTAAGATGACTTTTGGATCCCCCAAAGTTTTCTCAGTTCCAGCTGCTCCTGCAGGACTTGGTTTCTGACCCTAATCATCTTGGTCATGCTCCTGTGGACAAGCATGAAATATCAGTGTTTCTTTTCCCATACAACACCAACCACCTGTCATAATACTGCACACACGGTCTGGCCACAAAAGCCCAATGGTTTATACATGTACTTTCATTAATGTAGCCTGCGGTTCTCAGTTTTCTTTTCTTTTCTTTTTTAGCAACTAAATCATTGGCCCTGCTGAGTTTCTGGTCACCAAAAGCCCCAAGCTAAATATTTCTTTTTTTTTTGTATTTATTTATTTTTTTAACATTTTTTATTGATTATGCCATTAGATTTGTTCTATTTTCCCCTCTCTATTCCCCTCCACCCTGCACACCCCTCCCCCACCATTCCCCCCTTTAGTTCATGAACACGTGTCTCAAGTTCTTTAGATTCTATATTTCCCCTACTATTCTTACCCTCCCCCCTATCTATTTTCTATCTACTGTCTATGCTACTTATTTTCTGTACCTTTTCCCCCCTTCTCCTTCTTCTCCTTCTCCCACTCCACTGTTGCTAATCCTCCATGTGATCTTCATTTCTATGGTTCACTCCTGATCTAGCTATCCTCTTAATTTGCTTTTGTTTTAGGTGTGGTTGTTGATAACTGTGAGTTTGCCGTCCTTTCACTGTTCATCTTTTTGTATCTTCTTTTTCTTAGGTAAGTCCCTTTAACATTTCATATAATAAGGGCTTGGTGATGATGAACTCCTTGAATTTGGTCTTATCTGAGAAGCACTTTATCTGTCCTTCCATTCTAAATGAAAACTTTGCTGCATAGAGCAATCTTGGTTGTAAGTCTTTGATTTTCATGACTTGGAATAGCTCTTTCCAGCCCCTTCTTGCCTGTAAGGTCTCTTTTGAGAAATCCGCTGACAGTCTGATGGGAACTCCATTGTAGGTGACTGTCCCCTTATCTCTTGCTGCTTCTAGGATTCTCTCCTTCATTTTAATCTTGGATAATGTAATGATGATGATGTGCCTTGGTGTGTTCCTTCTTGGGTCCAACTTCTTTGGGACTCTCTGAGCTTCCTGGATTTCCTGGAAGTCTATTTCCTTTGCCAGAATGGGGAAGTTCTCTTTTATTATTTGTTCAAATAAGTTTTCCACTGGTGGCTGTTCCTCTTCCCCTTCTGGTGCCCCTATAATTCGAATGTTGGAGTGTTTAAAGATGTCCTGGAGGTTCCTAAGCCTCTCCTCATTTTTTTTGAATTCTTGTTTCTTCATTCTTTTCTATTTGGTCAGTTTTTTCTTCCTTCTGGTCTACTCCCTTGATTTGAGTCCCAGTCTCCTTTCCATTACTATTGGTTTCCTGTGCATTACCATTCATTTCAATTAGTTTAGCTTTCATATGTTTCTCTAATTTGTGACTAAAATCAACCAGTTCTATGAGGATACTGATAACCAGTGTTTTGAACTGTGCATCTCAAAGTTTGGCTATTTCTTCATCACTTAGATTTATCAGCTCTGGGGCTCTGAGATGTTCTTGAGCCATTTTTGGTCTGTTCACGCTATTAAGTATGAGGAGCGGAGCCTTAGTTGTTTACCTGGGCGGGGCCACCCAGATTGCTGGTTTGTGACGCTGTATGTGGGGGCGGGGTCAGAGAGGGAACAATGGCGATCCTCTCTGCTTGCCCAGTCCGTCCCACCACTCCCCCCCCCCGCCTGTTTATCCAAGCGGAAATGTGCAAGCCCACCGCCCTGTGCCATGTGGTCTCAATGCTCACCTCTTCACTGGTTTATCTGCACGCAAATGCTCCACCGACCACAGACAGCTAGCCACACCTCTTCCTTGTGTCCGCCCATAGCTAGCCTGTATCTGGGATCCACGCCTTCGGCTGCTTGTGCACCACCTCCGTCGGGGATCTTTTTGGCCAACCCGCTGTGCTGCTGGCTTTGCCCCTCTTACCGGTTTAGCTGAGCAGTTCGTTGTTTTCGGACTCTGTATTGTTGATTTTCTGTGTGGTTTGGTTGCATTTATTGTTGTTAAAACTTTATTATTTTTAGATTTGGTTGTGCGCGGATACAAGGTATTTCCACCTACACTTCCATCTTGGCGGAAGTGTCTAAATATTTATTATCTCATCCTATTTTATTCTTACCCTCTCGATCCTCTCCAGCCAGCTGATTTTCAGAATCTATGTGGAAGACTTTACTGTGTATCCTTTTAATCGACAGTTTGTCCAATTGCAGCAGCTGATGTGACCCCACCCTTGGCCCCTGAGCCTCTGCTGTTGCTGCCACTGCCCTGCTAGCAGTGCTGGCAGTGAGGGCCTACTTGGGTGGATCACTGGGGTTTGTCACTCCTCTGCCATTGCTCACTTCCACATCGTCGCCAACATTGTTACTTGGTTTGCTTCTAGTCATCCATCCATGCCTCTTCTGCCCTCAGATGGGGAAGGAAGCCCTTCACCCTGAAGAAGTTTTAAAATTATTTGCCATAGTGGAAGGCCTCACCATGTGTGTGTCAGTGTGTGTGTGTGTGTGTGTGTGTGTGTGTGTGTGTGTTGACACCCTGTTCGGTGTTACAGACCCCATTTACTTTATCCTACTCTCAGATTTTTTACGGGCTCTCTAACTCTTCGCAGGATTCCCCCAAGGCTGGAATGGAAGACGACAGAAGTTGTAAGTCACATGAGCACTGTTGAGGGCATGGCATATACAGTCAGCTCTTGGTGCCCAGAGTGTCACACCCCAAGTCATCGCTGCCCACCAGCCCTCCACCAGGTGTCCCAGCTACCTAAGATGGATTCCGCCTCTGCTCTCTCGTTTCAGAGTTCTGAATGAGGAGCTGAAGGGCAGTTCTTTGTCCCCTAGAGTCAGGCCAGGTATCTTCGTCCTGGAAGCAAAAATCAGCTCTAAACTCTATGCTCCTTTCAGAGTATTGCCTCTTCACACAAGACTCTATGTTGGGTCTGTAATATTCCTGAACTGAGAGGCAGATTTCCAGAATTCTCATTGTTTCCACCTGTGATATTTATCACATCTCTTTTATTGGAAGTGTGTGCTTCACCCACCTAAAAACTTGCATTTGAAGGTTTCTCTGTTCAAATCCGGCCTCAGTCTATAGAGCCCTTCTCATTCCGGCAGCTCTGACTTAACCCTCCTTAGCACAGCTTCTCACCTTTATAGAATGAGAACAGTATCCTTTCCTTCCTCAGAGGGTTTGTTTCAAGGGTATAATGAAATACTATATATAGAATAATGTCACATGTTCTAAGAAACCGTGCAGGTGTTATTATTTACTAGAATCCTCCATGGTCCAACTCGGCTCTAAGGGTCTCACTCAGGCAGCTGGAAAAGACGTGACTGCCGGAAGGAAGAATGTTAGCCCCTTGGAGGCTCCCAGACTGTCAGAGGGCCAGAAGCACCCTTATTTTCATGATGAAAAATAAGACCACAGAGGACAGAGGACTCGCCTTAAGATCTGCTTGGTCAGAGGACTTGCCAAGAAGTACCAGTCCCAGAGACAGAGAAGACAAGATTGCCAGCCAGACATCCAAAATCGTGTCCTGCCCCTCCCTGGGTCAAGGAAACCTTCGGTCTTTCTATCGGGTGGATGGTTTGTTAACCTATTTCCTTACCTTGAGAGCAATGGCAGCTTCCTCTGGCTCACAGGCTCCCCAAAGACCCACCCGTGTCCTTTTATGGGGTGGATTTTCCAAGCAAACACAACTGTTTTGTTTGTCTCTCAGTCATTCTGCTGTGTGGGCGATGTGGGCTCCACTCTTGATCGGCCGGGGACTCTGATGTATAGCATGGGGACTGCAGGGCATCTGAGTTGTAACAAGAACAAGATGAGCTTGTGGCCTTGGGCTTCTAGCCTGCTCCTCAACCCACACTTCAAAGAAAGTTATTACATGAGATTTAGACTAAATCAAACCAAACTGCAGTGTTTGCGTACTGTGGCCCATTTTCATATCTCGTTGTCTCTCACCACGAGTCCCTCAGAAACCCAGTTGGGAGCAGAACAAAGTGACCCAATGATAATTTAGTTGTAGGTCTTTAAAAATGAGCCCAACTGATTTATTTTGAAATTTCAGTTAAGCATGATGTCAGGAAAATCTCTCTGGCTATTTGTCACCTTTTTTCCTCTTGCATAGTCAGAGTAGGCAGAATAAAATTAGAAACTGGCTATGCACAGGCTGCTAGGTTTTGTTTCAGGCTCATGTTGTTACTAGAATACCAGATTGTTAGGGTGTTTTGATGACAATTTTCTGCCGGAAGGCCACTCATCATAGCAAGGAAGTCCTTTACTATGCCATTTACTTTCTTTATTAGCAACGTTACACAGGTGCTGCGGGAAGAGGTACAATAAATGATCTAAAGATGTATATTTCACGTTGGCTAGACTGACTACTCCCATTTTTCCATATCGCCACAACCTGAAAACATGAAAAATTGCATTTTTATTAGTTTTGAACAATGGATACAAGATCCATAGGGTTTTTGAACCATCAGAGAAATAAAGCTTATAGTCACTGTTGTCTAATATTATTTTTTGTAGAATGGTTTAGAAAACTTTACGTGTTAAATACGGCAGCTGTCATTTAATCTAGTAATTGAACCATGAAAACCTGTCTCTCCGAGCCATTCTTTATACATGTATTGTGTATGAAAGGGAGGCTTTTAGAAAATCCTGCGTTTCCAACCACGAATCTTTGCAGTGTCTCAGAATCAGGAAGGGTTAGGACTGGGGGAGGTCGCCGCGTTGTCTGAAGAAGGACACCGAGACCACAGGGACGGGGACTCACTTGAGGTCACACACCAGTCATGCAGAGCCGAGACACTCAGGGCAGGGCTCCTTCGCTCACATCTATGTGTAGCAGTTCTCAGGAATGACAGACAGAAGAACCAAAGTCAAAGAAGTTTGAGTGAAAAGAGATAAAAGTGAACTGTTTATCACAAACCCAAAGGCCATTAGGTAACAAAACAACAGTTATCAAACCAAGCTCTCGGGGCCAAATGAGAGGCTGCAAAGCCCAGGGAAAACTTCAGACTTACAGGCCTGAAGATAAGAGGAGAGAGGGATGCTTTTGGCTTCTGTGGTCTGAACACATCTATGGTGCAGGAATGGAAGGTTTTTATAACCTGCTCATATTTCTATTTATTGCCCCAATATTTGTGGTATCAGAATCGTTGGGTATCAGAATGGAGCTTTCAGTTGCTTTGCTATGGAAAAATGAAAGGCTGAGTTGCTGCTGTAGGGTTTCTTACCCTCTGTCCTCTCAGAGTGCTGCCCCTTCTTGTGAAGGTGCCGCCCCCACTGGCCTTCTGAAGAGGAAGGTTCCACTCAGTCCATCACCTAGTCTGCGTCCTCAGCCCTGGAAGGTACAAAGCTTACACACATTCAGGGCTCTTGGGGAGGTCATAATCATTTTTGGACATTTCAGGGGATATTAGCATCTTGAAATTATTTACAAATTTTCATGTACATGGGAACATTTTTGAGAAGAGTCAAGAACCATTTGGTTATTAGAGGGCTCCATGACTCAGAAAAGGTTAGGATTAACTGGTCCAGTTGAAGAGATAAGACTACTGAACCAGCCAGCTAAGAATGGTGTAAAATACATTTATGAGATCATGGTGGGTCAGTGTGAGACATCTCCCAGAATGAGGTGGGATTTTTAGGGCAGAAGATGTCTGGATATCTTCTGGATGTCTGGATGTCAGCATAGAGAGGGCAAGTGTGCTTGGCTGGGAGAATATAGCAGATTGGAAACTGAAATTTGTTCAACACAATACCTATTATACATTAGGCACCTTACTACCTCTGATCTCATTTCTTGTCACCCCAAGTCAGGGAAGTGAGGATTATCTCCTCTATGTTACAGGTGAAAACAGATTCAGAAAGCTGAGGTGACTTATATACAATTAGGAGATTGGCAAAGCCAGATTTAAACCAGGTCACTTGACCTCAAAACCGTTGTTCTCGCCCCACCCCACCACTGCCCTGTGGTAGCTGGAGCATAAACAAACTATGATGAAAGAGTGAGCCTGGTACATGGAGATGAGAGGGGACCCACGGCTCCTGCTGAAGAGCATGGCTTGTACGGTGACAGCAGAGCCAGATCCTATCAGCCTCGGTAGGAGGATCACCAACCTATACTGAGCACTGACTGTGTACCAGTCGTGATGCTAAGCTCTTTACCTCTTAATCCTCAAAATGACCTTGTGAAGGGGGTATTGTTATCATCCTCATTTTGCACTTGGGGAACCTGAGATTATAAGTAATCTGTCGAGGTTCACTCAGACACTGGATGGTTGAACCGAAATGAGCTAAATTCAAGTCTAATCTGTTTGACTCCACAGTCTGCACTCTTGAAACATGCTAGAAAATTAATGTGTTGTGTGTGTTCACAGTGGACCAGGCACTGTGCTGTGTGCTATACACACATGATCTCCTTTAATTTCACAGAAACCCTATGGAAGAGATGTTATGTTTGGGTCCCCTATTTTACAGATGAGAAGCCAATGCACAGGTTAACTGAATGAAGCCAAGGAAGGTTTATTAACTAGTCTAAGGCCACACAGTTTGCCAGGACTGGAATCTAACTCAGGCCCTCTGGTTCTGGAGCCTGGACTAGAACTGCCATGGTATATTGTTTGCCCAAACCAGGGATTCTACAAGTGAAGGACTAAGAAACACTTCTTTTAACTATTCCCTCTTCTCCCACTGTATTTCTTATATTCTTCATTTTCATGCTTTTTAGTGGCCCCCTTATTATTTCAGATCCTCATATACTTTGAACCAAAATCACTATTAAAAGAAAGCCTGGGGTAAACATTTTTGCAATGTTCTGAATGGACATAACATGATTAGGACTTCATTTATTCATCAAATATTTACTGATCCCCTCCAAATGACTGGTCAGAGTGCTAGGAATATCAAAATGCCAAAAAAAAGTACTTATCTTCAAGGATTGCACAGTCTTGTGAGATGATAGACACATAAACTAACAATGGAAGCGTGGTGTGGACCTGGTTGGTGTGGCTCAGTTGGTTGGACATCATCCCGCAAAGTGAAAGGTCACCAGTTCAACTCCCAAGTCAGGTTGTGGGTTTGGTACCCAGTTAGGGCCTTACAAGAGGCAACCAATCGATGTTTCTCTCTCACATCATGTTTCTCTCTCTCTCTTTCTATCCTTTCCTCTCTCTCTAAAATAAAAAGAAATGATGTGATAACTGATATGACAGAGGTAGGGACAGAGTAATATCAGGACCCAGAGAAGGGGCACCTAACTAAGGAGGAGGAGGGCATCAGTGGGAGTTGGGGGAAATGCCCCAAAGGAAGTGACACTGAACTGATTTTGAGTTCACATTTTCTTGTGTGTTCCCTAACAAGATGTTTATGACATTTTGAAGCTGTCAGTTCAAGATGGGCAACACCACGTCACCTAACTGCATTTTCTTTCTTACACACCCATGCATGTGCAGTCTCGCACTATTTTTGCTCTCTCATTGCACACTGCTTTCTTAAACTTCAAAAGTCAACACAAAGGCAGCGGTTTGTGAAGATATTTGCCACTTGCAGGGCTTTTGCTGGCAACATTAAGCGCGCTGTCCTTAGGGAAAGTTTTGAATTGCGTCCCGTATCTGCCCAAAGCAGTGAACTTAGATGAGGAAGCACTGAGTCAAGGATATCTCTCATCGCAAATGACTTTAGCCAAGATATATTTTCAAGGCCTTTCCATGTTTCTTCATTATTTTAGATTTTAAAAAGTCAGCTTTATTATGGTAAAAATTTACATGTGATAAAATTCACTTTTAAGTGTACAGTTGGATGAGTTTTGACAAATGTGTATAATTGTGTGCTTACCACACAATTCAAGATACAGAGTATTTTCAAAACCTGAGAGATTGCCCTGGGGACCCTTTGTAGTCATTGGGTGTGGTCCTCATAGTGAGAGTTGTAGTGAGCAACTCTAAATGGCTGGAGAGTGTGACCAATAAGGAACCAATATTTACTGAGCACTTTCTAGATGTCCTACCTACACCTATGCATAGATTATTTATACTCCTAATACCCTGGGGGGTATTATCTCCATTCTGAAGAAGAGGAAGCCAGAGAATTTAAATAACTTGCCCAAGGTCATTCATTGATTTAGAAGTGGTAGAGCCGGAATTCTACACAAGTGACGTTTCTCATGTCACCTTCTTACTGCTGATATGTAGAAGAAAAGATATAAAGAAATATGGGAAGTCAAACACAAAAGACCAGATAGTCTAGTTCTATTTTAATGAAATTCTAGAAAAGGCAAAACTAGTGATCACAAGCAGGTGATTGGTTCCCAGGGATGGGCCGCGGGGACTGTTCCAGGTGATGGCAACACTCTGCATCTGGACCATAGTGGCACTTACGCCACCATGCACACTTGCCCAAGCTCATCAAAATGTACACTTCAAACCGATTTTTGTCATAGGCTGATTATGCTTCAATAAAGCTAATTTTGAAAAGGAATCTAAAAAGAAAATACAGGAAGACCTTGGAAATATCCCTTTGTTTAAAAGTCACAGCCACACTGTCACCTTTAAAAAGGTAAACTAGTCATAGCGAATACTACAATAAAAGCACAGAAATATTTTTTATGTAACTCAATGCTAAAATTTTAAAAGTCCAACAAAAGCAAATATAGTGCTCACTATAACTTTGAAATTAAATTAGCCAACTCCTTTCTTACACTAAATGAACAAGTTAATGTACACATTTCTGAATCCCTTGCAAACGCCTGGTGAAATGGGGTTTGATTAAGCATGATCCAAAAAGAGCTTGCAAGTAGGACTGTTTACTAACATTTCAATTTCTATGCCTCATTTATTAGACTTGGAATAAAAAGGTGAGAGGGCTGTTTGGGATTGTCTTTAACCTTGATGATATTTCCAGTGAAGCAGCATAATGGCTCTTAATTGCTTAAGTGAAGAGAACATGTTGACGTGTCCTTCTTTTGGCTAAGAGCTCAGAGCCTACACCATTATGCTAATTCAAGCATTATACACACCAAAGTATTTATGGGACTGACACAAGTGATGTTGCAGGTAAAGGGCTGTGAAATGGTCTGTAAACAGAGAGAATTGATTTGAGGCCCAAAAGCAGTGCTGTTAAAAGTCACAGCCATTGAACAGCCAACCCTACGGTTTCCATCCACATTGTCAAACTCGGTCAGACGGTGTCAGCGAGGCTGCCATTAGGGATCAGATGGGTGGTTTAATAATACGTAAACCAACCACGTAAACAGGTAATTCTCATGGTAGAGGTCTGTACCCGTCTGTGTGTGCTTATGGGTGAATTCTCACTGTGGAAACTTCACAGTGCCAAATTTAGTCAAATGTTAATGCATTGTTTTTTTTTTCCTTTTTTCTTTGGCAAAAGAAAACCTTTCAGCAGGTACAAGTTAGACATGAGAGCAACAATGCAACATAAAGACATCCAGGGAGAAGGAATCTGCAATTATATAAGAAGGGAAAATCAGATCCTTGCACTTGACCTTCCAGGCTTTCAACATCATTTGATTTTTATGTGTCTCTTTCTACAATAGGACAGTACATTTTTTGAGCCAACCTGAAAATAATTATGGAAGGCTCCTTGTCACCCTCATTACTAGCATGCCTCACTTCAGACATTAAAATATATGTAATCGATTTCTTTAAAAACTAGGTTGTATTTAGACAGTCTCCAAAATTACAACTGGATGGCTTAGTTCCCTCTTGGCTTTAAATCTATAAAACCAGAATTACAGATTGTTCAGTCTGATTTTAGAAGACCGGGATGGAAAATTTCCTTCCATCCCAGCTTAAAGGCAGAGGAAAAGACCATAGTTCCCTTCTCCTTTCCAAAACAAACCTAAATGATATAAAAATCTGTAAACATAATAAGAGGAGCAGAGGAGGAGGGTGAACACTATGGACTTAGAGGTTGAACCCCTCCTCTGCAACTGACGCTGGGCAAGTTGTACAACCTTCCTGTGCTTCAGTGACTTACTCTGTAAAATGGGGAGTTTACGTCGCAGAATCGTGTGGATGTTAATTTGTATAAGGTGCCTGGCACTGAGTAAGCATTCAAAAATGATAGATAGGACTGATATGTATTTGGCCTCATAAACTTTGATTTTATGCCTGATATAATTTACACTTAAGTACAGTTTTTTCCATTCTCAGGATTCACAGGGATTATTAACATTCTAGGGAGTTTATTGGATATGGATGGTATTTAAAAAACTAGACAGCTCACTGTTTACTCCTTTTTTTTTGACCCCAGTGAAGGTTTTCTGACACAGGGTTCGGTTCTGCCACAGGAGGCATTCTTCTCATTGGACTTCAGTATCAGTGTTGCTCACCGTGGTGGCATTCTCGGTGAATGGAGTAACGGTGACACACTGGGTCCTAATTCACACAGCTCAGTTAAACTCAGGCCCCCTTTTGGGAACAAGAACCTATAGGAGGCTTTTCCTCTTATTAGATTGACGTCTTATGTAAATTTTCTGCCATTCCAAGCCAAGCTTTTAGTTTAGAGGTCTGCTTTATATTGATTAATAGGTTTAATTAAAACATCTTTTTTCTAGGTATACACCTGCTCAGGAAAATTTGATGACCTTCAGAATCACGAATGATTGTATTTAAACTTGACACAGTATGGAATCGAAACATGGTTTAACCATCGTATGATTTTATGTCCTTTTAACTGTCTTACTTTAGAGTGGGCATTAATGAAAAGAAAAGATTTTGATGTAATTTTAATCAGTTAGCTGGTCAGTTCTAAGCGTGAAATGTACTATGGTATTTTCTAAGAGCTAAGCATGTGGGATCATATCAGGCGTTATACAGTTTATGGTTGCTAAAGATGTTCTTTGTAAAAGTTTCCAATATGTTATTAATGCATATTTTACAAAGTACTTTAAACGCATAAATAATATCCCTTACCTGTAGACAATTTTTTAAACATTTCTGTCACAATATTTTTAAACTAGAGGTTTCTTTGAACCTTTGAACATATACAAATTTGTTTCAGGGATGCTGTTAGTAACTCTGGGGAGAAAACCAAATAATAGGATCAAAGATGATCTCTAGAGGTTATTTTCTTTCGATCCTTCTCATAGGCAGGGCTGTGCCCAATAATTCTGGATGAATAGGAATCTAGTTTATTTATAAAGTATCTAAAAAATATTGCAGCCTCACATAGTAACCCGTTCAGAGATTCTATAACACAGGCCAGCAATTTGATCAAGTTTAAACCAGGGTCCAAAGAACAGCTTTACAGATTGCACCCCTCCCGTCCTCTGGGCAAAGTCAGAGAGGTGTACAAACAGCAGGAGCCAGCTCTCCGGTCCCCTTAGGCCACAAAGAAAAAACCTTTAAGTCTATCTGGGATGACAAATAGATTTCAGCGTGGGTGTCAATTCTGATGGATTAGTAGTAGTGCCTGGGGCAAGGTGTTCGAGGACTTGAGGCTCTGTCCTGGATCAGCAGGAAGTCGTGCCATCATCTATTGGCAATGCCTGCTATGGTGAACGGGTGGAAGACAGAAGATGAGCAGCATCTTTGCCAAGATTTGCCATTCCAAACTTCCCTGTCACCCATTTTTCCCTGTTGAAGTCACTTTAAGGTTAGAGAATCAGTACCAGTCTAGTTAATACAAAGCAGATGTTTTCTTTTACCTGCATCACATTTTAAGATTTTCAGATAGATTTGGAGAATATCCTGGGAGACCTTTTTTTCTGCCCCCAAAAAATAAAGTATAAGAACTTCTGCTGAGAGCCTGAAACTTTTAC